>NC_063435.1:9892815-10097815 GCF_020379485.1 Brassica napus | reverse complement strand
AGACTTTTTCCAAATTTTTTTCTAAATTTTCGAAACTGGATGAATTTATTTACAACTTTATATATATGTGTTAGTTAATTTTAGTTGAGAAAACGTGATGACATAATTTATCAACTGTGAGTAAAAAGTTACCAACGATAAGTTTTTGTGAATTTGAAAGTAAAATGATGTCAACTAGGGATGTGTATATTAGTTTAAATTCGCGTTCAGTTTGGTCTGGTTTGTTTGGATATAAAAAACTGTAATTTAAAATCAACCAAAATTAGTTTAGTTTGGTTTTGTGTTCGGTTTGATTCGGTTTGTTTTGTGTTTATTTAGTTCACTCGAGTTGATTTTAATTCATTTCCATTTTGATTTAAAAATATAATTTATAAAACATAAAAAATTATCATTTGATACTAGATTATTACTTTTTCATATTTTAAACGTAAATGTAAACATCATAATTAAAATGTAGAAGATGTATCTAATAATTTAATACTATTATTTTTGAGCCTAATATAAATATCATAGGTAGATTTTCGGTTTTGATGACATGTCATTTTATATTTTAATTTTATATTTTTGAATTTCAAATAAAATAAATAAATTTTAATTTTTAAAAATAAATTAATTTTGATAATATTCCGAGGAAGTGTATCCCTCGGGATATTCCGACAACAACTTCCTCGGAATATTCTGAGGGACGAAGATCCTCGGAATATCCCGACGGATAAACTTCCTTGGAATATTCCGACGGCTTAGGTTTCTCGGAATATTCCGACGGCCGAAGTTCGTCGGAATATTCCGATACCTCTTTTCTCTCGGAATGTTTCCGAGGACCGTTTCATCGGAAAGCTTCGAGGAGATACCGACGAACAGTCCTAGGAAATGTTTTTTTCGGAATGTCTTCAGAATCTTTAATTCTCGGTATTCCCTCAGAATTTTCCGAGGAAATTCCGAGGAAATTTTACTTTCCGACGAGAATTTTTCGACGACAATTCTCGTCGGTATATCCTTGGAATAGCGTTATTCCGAGGACATACCGACGATATTTGTCGTTGGAATTCTGGTGTTTTCTTGTAGTGACAGTGTAAGAAATTCATGTTCTTTTACTTTAACTGTTAAATATTATGTTTATTCATTTTGATATAACGTTAAAACTATGTTTATTTGTTTATTAGATAGTTAAATATTTTAAATTTGAATATTATTAGTATATACAGTTAATCTAGTTAAACAAATATTTTGTTTTTCGATTCATTTCGGTTTAAAACCAAACCAAACTGAACCATCTGAATTGACACATATGCAACCGAATGGTTAGAAAGTGTTGTTTAGGTTCGGTTCGGTTTCGTTCTGTTTGATTTTTTTTAGTCCACGAGCCCTGTCAACTCTAATTTTATGTCAAATTAGATGTCTAATTGTGGTAACGCAAGTAAGTTTATGTCAATTTAGAAGTAAAAACCATCAAAACAAAGTTGAGAATGCTATTTAAAACAAAAAAAAAATTATTTTAATTTCCACAAATTTTGCAAAATAAAAAATGTTATTTAACAAAATGATAAGATTTTCATGAACACGTGACTCGCTTCCTCTATGTTACAAAAGATTCATAACTAGTATTACCACCTTTACATGGGGTTTCCGAAGAAAAAACATTTATTTATAACTAAGTAAGGTATTCGAATTTATTTTTGAGACCTCAGGTAAATATGGTTTGTCTTGTCATAAAATAACCACTGATGAGAAGCCTACATGCTTATCATGGTCGGGACATAATAATAAAAGCTCACTCTACTCTAATCATTTTGTTTCTTTCATTGATCATAAAAAGTTCCCGCCTTTACCACATCCACAAACCTCCCCACCTAAACTGTACACACATATCACACATTTTTTTTTCTATATTATAAATCATGTTGACTCATGTATATTCCCATGCGTTCTTCGCCCTGAATTTATATTATCTATGGAAATCTACGCATATTTGTATATTGGATTTTCTTAAAATATTTATATTAATGTTTTTTTTTCACTTAAACCCTAGTCCATGTTTGGACACGTCCCCATGTCTTGCTTGTAACTATTCAAACTCAACCTCAAGTGCTGCTCATCATCATCGTCAACTCCAAAATCTCTTTTCTTTAGAGGCTGATGTTCCACGCAAAGGACGTCATTTAAGCTTCTCTTAGTCTTCTTCGCCATCATCGCTTCTGATTTGATCTCCATCAATGGAAGCTCCATCGATTTCCTCTCTTCGTTATTATTATTCAGTTTTGTCTCTGAGCTCTCTGAAGATGTCAGCGAGCTCTCAACTGAACTTCTTGGCTGTCTTTTTTCTCTGTTTTCTGGTTTCTTGCACCACAAGAATCCTTCTTCTTCGTAATCTTCCACTTGCGTTTGCTCTGAGAAGGAAGAACTCGGATTCATCATTGAAGCTAATCTAGAGAGCTCGCTTCTAGCAAAGTCCATGCCAAGACTGGCAGATGTGTAGCCAGCGAGAGTTTGTTGAGCTTTCATTAAAACTGACTGTAAATACTTTCCTTGTGCCTCAATCTTCACTTGCAAATGCCTCTGAACCTGAAACCAAATAATTTTAAGACCCCAAAGAGATACTTATTTGTTCTGGCTTAATTAGAAGATTTTATTGATGTTTATTACCTCGATTTGTTCATGAAGTTTCTTCTGAACTTCCATCTGCAGTTGTAGAGCCTCCGTGATTTTCAAGCCTCTGCTTCAAAATAAACCAATCAATTAATTTTCAGTTTATTGAAATAATCTACCTATGGAAGATATTACTGTTACGATGATCATTAATTTACTCGTTAGCTGGATCGTTGTTTTCTTGGTTGACATTGCCTCTAAAATTTCCAGAATCGTTTTTACTCTCAGCTTCTTGGGTTTCTGAAGCTGAGGAAACTGCTAGACCAAGAAGTAAATCATCAATAAGAAGAAATAATATCTACAGAATCATTAACCCTATTAGGTCAGATCATAGTTCAAATTCAAGAATCATGATCAGTGTTATAATAAATGGAAATAAAAAAGATTCTTATACCTTCTAGCTTGTTATCATCGAATTTTAGGCTCTTCCCTAGCCGATATTTCTGTCGAAAGATGATCAATATAAAATCATCAAAATTTGATCTTTAAAAAAAAAAAAAAACTAAAACCACTGATCCAATCAAAGATTCTGATAAACATTAATAACCTGTAAATGGCTCTTGAGATGATACAAGGTAAGCCCAGGGATCTCCATAGCCTTCATCAGACCCTTAGGTGTTGCTTCTGCAACATACAAAACAAAACAAACGAAAAAAAAAATCATCAAGAAATATAGTTAATGAAAAAAGACTAAGAATAAAAAAAAAAAAAAAGACTAAGAATAAAAGAAGAAAAAAAACACAAAATATATACTGTTAGGTCCACCGAGTTGATTAACGGCTTCGATGAATCTCTGATGAAGCTCACAAGTCCATTTCAGTCTGGGCTTAGCATCTGTTGACAACACAAGACTCACCTTTGCCTTGTGATTATTACCATTATTAGTGTTGCTCTCCATTAATATATAAACACATACAAATCTCTCTCTAGAGTTTACAATTAAGAACAAGCCACCCAAGAGATATAAATAAAAAACGAAAGGGTTATTTGTTTTCAAAGATTGTTGGGTTTGTTGGCAAAGATATGGAGGATTTATATACAAATCTTTGGAGTGGTTGCTGTTATTCTTTTTCTTTCTCCTCTCACTCCATATCTGGAAACATGAGTGGGGTTCTGTTGGAGAAGGGAATATATGCTCTCTTGACCCTTTCCTCTTTCCTTTCCTTTTTTCTTTATTTAAAATTTTCATTATTAATTGTCTTTCTTCGATCATTTCCCGATTTCACACCACTTTTTAGTATACATTGCCCTTTATAATGTCGTTTTATTTTCTCTTCGATCTATTAGGCAATAAGATCAGACCAAAAAAAAGAGATTGTGTACACTTCGCTTTTGGTTGTATGGACATCGATCTATCTTAATGGACACATATCGTATGTGCATACCTATTTTCTCTGTGCTTGCAATTTTTATTGCCGTTATATATTCTATTCTCAACATGGTCCTACTTTTAATTTGCTCTCTTGTTTTTCTTCTTATGTGTAAATGAGTTTTTGTTTTATTATATATGACTAGATTTTTTAACCACGCTACGCGCGGATAAGATATTATATGTATTTCTCAATTCTAAAAAATAATATATAATATATTATTATATTATTTAAAGAATATAAAATAAGACTACATAACATATATATATTGTTTATATTTTCTTTGTGGAAATCATTATGTTCATTGTTGTATATTATGTTCATTGTTGTACTTGATTCACATATTTGCATAGATATTTGTGATAGATGAATAACTATATTTTTATTATCAGTGAATAATATATATTTATTATATAATATAAAAAAAATAAAATTATTTACTTTTTAACAAACTTGTCTCATGTTGGGGATTCGGTTATATACATATCATATTCGAAGGAAACATTTTTACACTTATCAATCTTCTTAACAATCAAGAAACAAATCTGAATATCAAAACAATATTTCATACGATCTCTTTGTGGAATAACTGCTCTGAAGAAATTGAATTTATGCATCAAAAAGGACTCGAAATGGATGTGCATATGTGTTATCTAAGTCAGCTTTACAAAATACTATTTATAGTTCATATATCATTTATGTCCATCCTATTTTTTTGTCCATCATTTCTTAAACATCTTGAAATAAGTAATGCTAATTAATAATAAACTTTTGGCTCACAAAATAAAAATCAAATTTATCTAATTATCGCTTAATTTTTCTAACTGATATATGTATTTCTCAATTCTAAAAAAATAATGTATAATATTATATTACATTATTTAAAGAATAGAAAATATAACTACATAACATAAATATATTTTTTAAATTTTCTTTGTGGAAATCATTATGTTGTTTGATTGTTGTACTTGATTTACATATTTGCATAGATATTTGTGATAGATGAATAACTATATTTTTATTATCAGTAAATAATATATATTGATTATATAATATAAGAAAAATAAAATTATTTACTTTTTAAACAAACTTGTCTCATGTTGGGGACTCGGTTATAGACATCGGTTATAGACATATCATATTCGAAGGAGACATTTTTACACTTATCAATCTTCTTAACATTGAAAAACAAATCTACATATCAAAACAATATCTCATACGAACTATTTGTGGAATAACTACTCTGAAAAAATTAAATTTAGGCATAAAAAAAGACTGGAAATAGATTTGCAGATATGTTATCTAAGTCAGCTTCACAAAGTATTATTCATAGTTCATATATCATTAATGTCCATCCTATTTTTTTGTCCACCATTTCTTAAACATCTTGAAATAACTAATGCTAATTAATAATAAAGTTTTTGCTGGAAAAAAAAATCAAATTTGTCTAATTATCGCTTAAATACTTTATTAATATGGTCTAAGAAGCTTTCAAGTGATATCATAGTTTAATTTATTAGTTTTTTTTGTTAATTTTTAGAGTTTTTTGTATATAAGATGTTTTTTTCATATTAAGCTTCTATTTCTTTCACAGAATTGATATATATATATATATATATATGTCATAAAAATTACCATCAAATCAGTTTTACTTATTTATTATTTTGTTTTAACGAAAATACACTTTTTAAATAATTTAATTTAAAATAAAATTATATATTAATTTGCTGTATCCTAACAATTTCATTGATTTAATTAATTTGCTTTGGTGGATAAATTAAAAAGTTTTCATATGAATCGGGGAAAGCAAGCTTATGTTGTTATATTATATTTATGTTGTGTATATAGAATCTATATATAATGCTAGTGTAATAAAGAAAGAACATTATTTTTTTGTAACTTCAAAAAGATACATTATTACAATTTGAAATGAATCAAAATTGAATAAAATGGTAATTAAATATTTGTCAATATAATTGTTTAGTTGGATTCTCATGAAAAAAATCGATTGGTTAAACAAATATTTCAAAATTTGTTGTGTTATTGTTTTGTCTATAAATTATAAAATTTATTGAATTAATATATTTAATTATTGCATCCTTAAATAATATTTTATTAAGACATTAGAAAAGTATGTTTTGAGTTGTTTTGTCAAAATTGTACAAAGATCTATGCTTTTTCATATTTGTAACTTCAAAAAGATACATTATGACAATTTGAAATTAATCAAAATTGAATAAAATGGTAATTAAATATTTGTAAATCTAATTGTTTTTTATCTTGTTTAGTTGGATTTTCATGAAAAAAAATCGATAGGTTAAACAAATGTTTCAAAATTTGTTGTGTTATTGTTTTGTCTATAAATTACAAAATTTATTGAATTAATATATTTAATTATTGCACCCTTAAATAATATTTTATTAAGACATTAAAGAAGTATGTTTTGAGTTGTTTTGTCAAAATTGTACAAAAATCTATGTTTTTTCATATTTGTCACGAAAATTTATATGTTAAACTTACTTTTACAAAATTATTAACTTTGTCACGAAAACAAAAATCTATGTTTTTTTATATTTGTCAACGTTCTCACACTTTCAAAGAATATATTAGCTTAGTCACTTACTTATTTTTTTTTACAAAACAAAGTATCGGAATCTTGAAAGTTGAATTCATATTATTGTAAATGTACATAAGAATTTGTGATTACATACTTAGTGGTTTTTGTATATGTGTCCAAGAAAGTTTCAATGGCTTAGTGGTAACTGTCCTATATATATATCATACTAACCCGGGTTCGATCATCTCCTTCGCATTGTTTTTTCATTTTTTACGGAAAATAAATGAGATGACATGGTAATTTCGGACTCTCTGATTGATTGATTTTTCTATCCTACGTGAACACCTTCTCCATGGCTTATATCCTCCTTTTAGTATTGTATATATATTGATTAGGTGTGGCTTTATAAATAATTAAATATCGACATCTATAGGTTTCGCACGATTCGTAAAAGTTGTAGCCTTGTAACATTTTCTTAAGCATTTGATGGGTGATCAATTGATACAATTAGGGGTGGGCGTTCGGGTTCGGGTCGGGTATTTCGGATTTTCGGGTATTTCGGTATAGAGGTCTAGAACCCGTTCGGGTATTTCTGTACTTCGGGTCGGGTTCGGGTATTTTTAGTTCGGATTCGGTTATTTCGGATCGGGTTCGGATATTTAGATTTTGAAAAAAAAAAATTAAATTTTCATTTCTCAAGTTTATTGTATTTAAAAATATAACTTTTAGTTAACTAATTTTTTATTTTTAATAGATTGAATGGTTAATAGATTTGGACATAACATTTTAAAACTAAAAAGTCACTAATTTAGTTATTTTTTTTAATTTTGGATATAACTTTTTGTTAATTTTTGAAATAAAAAACTTGACATGCATTTTAAGTGAGTAGCAAATCATTTTTCCGTAATTGTATGTATATCATATGAACTTAAATTATGTGTAGTATCAATATAAATATTTTATATAAAATGAGAGATATAAAGTAGAAACATAAGGTTAATTATACATATGTTCGGTTATATTCGGATATCCATTCGGGTTCGGGTATTATCCGTTCGGGTTCGGGTATCCAATCTCTCCTTATTTAATACCCGTTCGGGTATTTTGCTACTTCGGTTCGGATTTCGGTTCGGTTTTTTCGGATCGGGTTCGGGTGCCACTTCGGATATCGGGTAAAGTGCCCACCCCTAGTTACAATTGTATTTTATATATGTTGTATTTTGCTGATAATTCGAGATTTATAGTGTACTTAATTAATATCTTAAAGGTTTTCTATAATCTTTGGATTTTATGTAATGATAAGCTATGTCTATTTAGACGAATTGCATTAATTAATTCTCCGGGATAGATAGTGATGCATTTAATAATTAAGTAAGGGTGTCTAAATACAAGAATCGCTCCTGAAAAGAGTGATAAAGAAAAAAGTGTAAGGTTTGTTGTGTTGTGTCTCATCTCTATCTTGGCTTGCTCTTCGGTAATGTTGCCCTACTTGTATATATACAATATATGTCCGTTCATACACCTTATTCATTTCAAAACGGAGCAATAATGTATTTATTTATATAGCCGACGATGGTGAAAAAATGAACTTCCTATGTGCATGGTACCAAAACTATATGTACGCATGTCGTAAGTTTACATATTTTCTAAGCTACCATGCATCTTTGTATTCATGATGCTCATGATCATGAGTTACTTGTATTTTAGTTACGTGATAGAAATATATATATACTGTTGTATTGTTTGAATCTCTTTTTTGTTGGCTAGTTTTTTTGTCGTCAAATGTTATACCAATCGTTGAATTTTTCTTCTTCTGATTTTCATCATTAATGCTCTATACAATTTTGTACTTTGAAATTTTTGGTTTTTCTCAGAATCTTATTTCCAAATCAAGCTTTTGATACACAAAAAATCTAGCTCCATCTACCTGCATCTACAACAAAATAAAGGATGGAACGGTTTAATTATCAGAATTGAGAAACATATATACAATTCAAAACCATGATTATAAAATTCAAAAGAGAAACTCTTTAAGAAATATTCATCTGGTTATCGAGTTTCTTACATGTTACTAACTCTGATTTGTGTTTTTTTTTCAAAAAGAAAAAAAAACTCTTTAAGAAATATGATACGTATAAGGGTACATAATTGGTACGTCTCATATATAATTTAAGAATAATGATACATGGTATCCGATAAGTACTTTTTATTAAGTGAATATGAATCAGATAACGGATTCACAATGGATATTTATTAATATGTATTCACTTCTATAAAAAATATTGTTTATGTATCTATATATATATATATATATATATTTAGCCGTTTGAAAATTTTATATGTATGTTTGAAAGCCTTTCCTCAAAAAAAAAAAAATTATATGTTCTTGTAAATCTCTATAATTAAGCGCATATAAGTATATATCTTTTTGAAGGAAAGAAAGGATGGGACATGGGGGTGATTGGCAGATTCTCTTGGTTGTATGTAAATGTGAGGGAATCTAATCTCAATATAACTTTAAAGAGAAAAATCCTTTGCTCTGCCTTATTGTCTTCTTTATATAATGAATCCAGTCAGATTTCGTATAAATTATTGGATTAATATAATAAACATTTTTAGTGAAAAGTGAAAACAGTAACTCAATGCATGGTCTTGACTCCCAAAAAAAATAAAATAAACGTAGCAATATATACGCATGGTCCATAAATGTCCACAACAAGATAAGAGATTAAGAGGTAGAAAGATGGCACCCCAACACGATATGAGGAAGCTATCAGGGGTTCTCTGCAATTTCTTGCAAGTTTATTAAAATATTTATTAATTCAGCATATTATTTTTGAGTCATTCTTGGGTTCACTCCCTAGGGTGAACCTTTAGGTTCACCAACCAATAGGATTTCATTATTTCAAATTCGATATCTTTTAAAAAAGGAAACAAAATATTCTCAAATTATATTATGTTTTTAAAATAAAAAAAAGATAATAGTTACAGAAAAAAAAATTAAAAAAAAATATTTTTAATGTTCTCAACAAAATACTAAACCCTAAATCCTAATCCCTAAACCCTAAATCCTAAATCCTAAACCCTTGGATAAACCCTAAACCCTTGGGTAAATCCTAAACCCTTGGGTAAATCCTAAACCCTTGGGTAAACCCTAAACCCTTGGGTAAACCCTAAACTCTTGGATAAATCCTAAACTCTAAATAAAAAACACTAAAACCCTAAACGCTTGAATGTTTTAGTGTATAGTGATTTTGATTTAGAGTTTTGGATTTATCCTAGAGTTTAGGGTTTATCCAAGGGTTTAGGATTTAGGATTAAGGGTTTAGGGATTAGAATTTAGGGTTTAGGGTTTAATGTTATGCTGACGACGTAAAATATTTTTTTTTGTAATTATTACTTTTTTTTTTTACTTTTTAATTTTAAAAACATAATATAATTTGACAATATTTTGTTTCCTTTTTTAAAAGATATCGAATATAAAATAAAAGAATCCTATTGGTTGGTGAACCTAAAGGTTCATCCTAGGGGGTGGACCTAAGAATAAGTCATTATTTTTGGACTTATTCTTGGGCTCACTCCTTAGGGTGAACCTGTAGGTTCACCAACCAATAGGATTATGTTATTTCAAATTTGATATCTTTTATAAAATGAAACAAAATATTGTCAAGTTATATTATGTTTTTAAAATAAAAAGATAAAAAAAAATTGTAGTAATTACAAAAAATATTTTTGACGTCGTCAGGAAAAAACTAAACCCTAAATTCTAATCCTAAACCCTAAATTCGAAACCCTAAACCCTTGGATAAATCATAAACACTAAATCAAAAACACTAAACACTAAAACATTCAAGGGTTTAGGATTTTTGTGTTTAGTGTTTTTGATTTAGAGTTTATGATTTATCCAAGGGTTTAGGATTTACCCAAGGGTTTAGGATTTACCCAAAGGTTTAGGGTTTCGGATTTAGGGTTTAGGGATTAGGATTTAGGGTTTAGGGATTAGGATTTAGGGTTTAGTGTTTTGCTGACGACGTTAACAATATTTAAAAAAAAAATCTTTTTTTTTTGTAACTATTATTTTTTTTTACCTTTTTATTTTAAAAACATAATATAACTTGACAATATTTTGTATCCTTTTTAGAAGATATCGTATTTGAAATAATGAAATCCTATTGGTTGGTGAACCTAGAGGTTCACCCTATGGGGTGAATCCAAAAATTACTCTTATTTCTGTATCAGTCTGCCGGATCAGATCTTATCGGACTGAACCCATTTGCCACACTTGTATCCCATGGTTTGTATCCCACGTATGTAGTTCAATTCCGGAGATCTCACATGCCACGAGAAGTGTGTGCTCGAATGTCTCCTCCTCCTTTCTTCTTCCTCAAACGACATTGGAGGAAGACATGTGTGAAGCTTCTACCATTTTTTATTTCAATTTTAAATAAAATTAATAACAAATTCCAATATACATATATAAATAAATATATATATATATATATATATATATATATTTGTTAATTTATGCAATTTTACAACAAAAAGAAAAAAGAAGATACATGTATCAATATTTGTTATTTATATTTGTATTCAGCAACTTTTTTTTTGTCTATGTATTCAGTAACTTAGTACACTTTATTATGCCAAAACACACAACAATTTATTAGTACTTTTATTTTTTTCTATGACATAGGCATAGTATTATTACAAATATTATTCGAATTTTAATGTAGATAAAAATTCAGCGATCGCATTTATGTTGACAATAACACACTATTACACTCGCACAATAACTTTGCCATATATTCCTTTTGGCACATTCGGATTGACACCTACTGGCAGTACATGTATATCTTTTGATTTCTTTTACTTCTGTTTGACACCATTTTTTTACGAGCAATCGTCGTTTCTCCTGTTATTATAATAATAAAACATAACCTTAGTTTTCATATTTAAAATATAAAAAAATCATTTTTTGTAAAACATATGTTTAGAGAGATTTATGCATATTTATTTATAAATAAAACTGAAAGTATATATATCCTTTTTATCATTCATTATTCTAGGAAAATCATTAAACTCAATAATATAGAATTAAACATATAATCTTTGTAGGTATATAAAATAAATGGCATAAAACAGAAATTTATTTTTGAATGATTATATAATATATTAATAAAGCTGTAAATTTAAATACAAACCGAATATAAGAATTGTGAGCATAACGAAACTAATAAACCAAGGTTTGAAAGCAAATTTCATCTTTGATAATGAAATAATGGTGTTTTAAAAATTAGAAAGACATATAAATACATTTATAGATGAATCAAAAATTGAAACATGTCTAATTTAATCTATGCATCTTTTCAAATTTCGATATCAACGGATCTAGTTTGACAAAAAGAATCACAATCTCTGTTTTATTTTAGTTAATAAAAATTAACTCATTTATATTTAACTTTATTTTAAGTATTTTTGATATGCATAAAAAACCAAATTCAATTAAGTCACAGATTCAGATTTTATATAATATATTTAGAAAATAAACATAAATATCAATGAGAAATGACAATTTGATCTAATAGTGTTAAAAAGACAATTTCATCTAATAAAGTAGAAATAGAATTTTCTCAAAAAGTAGAAATAGAATTTTGAAATGAAATATTAAAAGAGTTAGTGATTTCTTTATATATATTTTAAAAATACTTCGTATATCTGAGTGACATATAAGCAAATTTAATAGATATTAGGTTAAGACATGCTCCTTTGGGCATGGTGGGATTACTAAATTTATGAATTTTCATAACTTTACATGAAATATATTTTATTTTGTAACATAAAATATGCTATACCATGAAAATTACAAGTTCTAGACATGGAATAAGTCCTTTTAGAGTCTATTATATATGTTTGGAGTCTATTTTAGAGTTTTTTCAAGTTCACGTGCGTTTGGAAAACTTTGGTGATTTAGGAGTTATTTGATGTGCAAAACTGCACAGACGTGTCAGAAGTTTAGCTATGGATGGAGACTTTTTTACATTGGGATTGAGATCATATTTAAACACAAGGTGCATATATGAGTTATATTTCCAATACCAGTGGTTTGAGGTTTATCTAACAGTTAGATATAAAGTTATGATCGTTTCAGTGAAGAGTGGTATGTCTGACTTGCGAAAGGAAGATGTGGAAGATATGGAGTGTCAATCGACACTGACCCCTTGGTGTCGGTCAGAGTCGGTCCTACAAATTTAAAGGCTACAAGCCAAAACAAAAAATGTGGCCGAAATGTAGGAGGGGCGCCTCGAACCTGGCCTTGGGATGTGTGTCAACAGCCGTATTAACCACTAGACTAACACATATTTTAACAAATATGTGGCTGATATTTTACTTATTTATCGACAGCTGGAAATCCATGCTTCATTTGCTTTGGGTCAGGGTCGACTCTGGTGTCGGTCGACACCGCTGCAAGTAGGTGGTCGAGTATATTTCAAGACCTACTTAGGCCCATAAGTCATCACAAATTACCAGAATGCTCTTTGACTGACTTGAAATCCTATTTATTGATATCACTCAAATTACCCTAAGGAATGATTTGTACTCTCTCAAATAAGAGGTCAAGTTGTAGTACTTAGGGATCGAATTCACAAGGATCTAAGGCACACAAAAAATCTAGTAGTTATGTGGTTAAGCTAGATCGAATGGTTTAAATGTAAATAGCAGGGGTGAGTAAAGTAATTGCTTGGTTGATTGATTGGAGGTTTTAAACAGATATGAAAGACGTTAGACTTAGGGTTTCTATTCAAACAATCATGATTATAGAGATATAGAGACTAAGTGTATGTTGGATATTCTAGAACTCAAACTTAAAGAATAGTCGATCAACTTCCGTAATTTTAGACAATCTATTGCCAGATCTAAGATCTCAGTTGTCACTTTGTTGGTCTTGAAAAAGTGTCGATTGATTTTAATTGAGGATTATCGATCATCACATCTTTCAGCCCGTCGATCGATGCAACTACTGAGTTGTCGATCGACGTACCTTCTAGGACGCTTTACGCACGGCTTTGACTATCTTCACTAGGTTAAACTAAATCAGTTGCCGCTTGTTTCTAGCAATCCTAGCACAATGTAAAACTAGTTTAGACTAAGAACCATGTTTCCGCTTGCGCTCTAATATCTATGGCAAGGTCCTAGTTAGCTACTCTAGAACACATGCATTATAGAACAGTTTAATTGATGTATATCCTAACACTTAACAATTATATATTTTGGACCTACCGCCCCCAAGTGGAGCTTCGCATATTATTTCTGTATTATGTGAGAAAATATCAAAATATAAACTATATGGGGTAGTTTAGGTGTGCAGGTGGACTTCGAGGAGATTTGGATTCGAAATAACTTCACGACACTAAACATATATGACTATGCGGATATGAAGCCATGTTTTATGTCTCATTTGAATATCTAGAGAGAAAATTTGTTCTAAAGCTACAAATCCACTTAAAATTAGTTTGACCATTTCTATAAATCTGTGATACCTCAAAATTAATAAAAACAAAAGAAAATCAAAATATATTACCCACCAGAAATTTAGTATCAGTAACTTAAACACACACCACACACAATGTTTTATTTAAAAGAAATGGTCATGTTTGGTTACAAAATGGCGGAATGACGTTTTAAATGCAATTTCACATTTTTTTACCAATCAACAAAAATAGTGGAAAAAATGTAAAAATGCAAGTTTGTGTGTTGCTGACAATTATTTACAAAATCAACACTTTCACAATATTAAAATTATATAATAATATCATTTTTAAATTTTAAATAAATGGCAATACATTTTTAATGGTAAATAGTTAAGTTTTATATAAAGTTATATTATAATTTATTTTATAATATCATAAGATGTCAATCTATTATTAAACATGTATGGAAAAAGAAACTAAATATTTATAATAATAAGTAAAGTATTTTTAATAAATTTTAGTTATTTTCACATTTTTAATAATTAGTTTAATTATTGGTGTTTGTTTTCACAAAAAGAGTCCTTAAGGAGGAAATTAACAAATTTAATAAAAGGTAAATACATATACACTTATGCCTATAGAGTTAACTAATCTAGACTTAGAGTTAATGAGTAGGGTTTAGGAGGTGAGGTTTAAAAAAATTTAAAATTAAAATGTTTAAAATAGTTTCAAAAAGCATTTTTGAATTTCAAAAAGAAAATTGAAATTTTTTTTATTAGAAGTTCAAATTTGAAAACATATAATTCAAAACTATATATTTTTATTATTATTTGTTGTTAATTATTTATTTATATTTATATATCTATAAAGCAAATGATAGAAGTGCTTTTATCTCTTTAATGAAATATTTTTGGTCATTTTCTTCTTTGATGGTTTTTCTTATGACAAAAACTTCAAAAAATTGGCTATTTGAGATAATTTCTCTAAAATAAATACCGTATAAAACATTTTAACTAATATAATATGTATTCCGCCAACCGCCGTTCCATAATTTTAAATTTTCCGCAGCTTAATTAATCTTTTATGCATCTTAACTATTTTTTTTCTACGATTCCGCGATTAAACGATGTTCACTAATTGGAGCCAATATTTCGAAAGGAAAAATAATGTCTAGTTTTAGTGCTTGCTTGTTATGTTTTATTTGATATTTCTCCAAAATGAAAACATTGATTATTTTTTTTGATAATCAGATTTTTGTCAAGACAAGAACTTTATTCTATAAACTAAAAGCGTTTGCAAACTTCAATGGAGCCTAAATCAGATTTCGCCAGACAATTAATATTTATTGATTGAGCTTTAATTAGTATTTGTATCACATACTGTAAAATCTCATCATTAAAAGCTTGAAATTTAGCACAGTTAGTTTTGTGAGTGTATAAACTTAATAAAATGTACTACTAATTTGCTGAAGGAATTTATTTTAAATTATAACATCATCGTTTATCAATGCGGTAAATTACATTCAATCATTGAATCATTAAAGATGTCTTAAATTATTTTGAAAGATACAAGTCTTGTGAACAAAAGTTAAGATTCTTTTTTCGTACACGTATATACATGCTTTTGGTGTTATGTTATGTGTATTGCCACAATACACTAATACGACACTAATAGTATTAGCCACTCAAAACTACAAGTACTGATAGTGGACTTTATCAGAAACTTACAACTCTCGTATATCGTGTTTTTAGTTGTTCAACTTATTTTTCTCCTTTTCTAAACCATAATTATATAATTATCTAGAGAAATATAAATAAATACCTTCTCTCATCCGCATAAATCTTTTATCCAAGCATGTCGTGTTGTACCAACAAGATATATATATATATATATATATATATATATATATATATATATATATATATATATATATATATATATATGTATATATTCCAGTAAAACTTCTTAGCTAGCTTTAAGAGGATTTTTTTTTTTGAAATGTTCCAAAATTTCATTTCTTTAATAAAACAAATAAGAAAAAGCTGTCGGTAAAAGCTGAATCTGATCGAGCTTTAGTTTTTTGGGCTTTAGTCTTTAGAATCAAAATCTAATGATTATTTTCTTAATCCCTCTTTTCTTTCTGAATATACATTTTAATTCTTCATTCCGTATAGTACATTTACCCTTTTTTGATATATACACACAGATAATATAATCAATTTATGCAGTAACTTGTTTAATCAATCTATGCAGTAATTTAAATGTTAATATCTTATGCTCTACAAGTTATGTTAATTCATATACTCCAAAAATAGATATAAAATGAAAAAGGATTAATAAATAAACCATTGTTGTTATCATAACTGGTTGAAGAAATTAAAATCTTATCGACCCTATATAAGGAATGTTTTCATTTGCAATAACAGTGATAGTTTTGTTATTACACAAATCATAATTTGTGAAAAAAAAATGAATAGATATAAGTATGGAGAAAACTATGAGAGGAAAAATGGGGGACCCAATGAGGTAGCTTGATGTCGTGGAGAAGCATCTTCTCCTACTCCTACTACGAGTTTCTGTTTAAGTGGACATCTTTCATTTGTTCACTTCTTAAAGAAGGAATATTAATAATCATTCAATCCAACTTCATACGCACACATGCATGCATAAATGCATATGAATGAGAGAGAGGTGATCATATATTAATATGTGTGGCCCGAATGTTTGAAAAACAAGCAAAGAAGATTAGCAAAGCCAATAGAGGATAATGATCATAACACTTTCTCTTTAACTACCTATTTAATATACTTTTCTCTGATGCTACCTAGTTAAGCGAATGGAATCAAGCTTTTATACATCATATCACATGATGCAGTTACGTGCTGTATAATATCAAGAGCTACATGCCTTTCAAGAATGACAGCGACAAGGTCGATAACATAGCATCTAGTTTTTAAGTTGAAGTTGAACATTTATTTTCATATGTATAAAGAAGTAAAGAAGAGAAAAATGAAAATATATATGACTTAGATGCTAGTCTTACATTAAGTTTTATACAGTAGACTTCATTGATGAAAGATAACATAGTTTTCATCCTTTGTAATCAGATAAAGTTGATAACTATAAATGAAATGAAAAAAACAAAAGACTTGTTTTACTTCCCATGATCAGGAGCTCTGTTTCGATCTCTTCATAAGCTCTATGAACTCTTTAAATGCTGCAATCACAAAAAAAAAAAAAACATATTACTACTTCTTCCCTTTGGTTTTTCAACAAGCGACTTTCACGAGTTTGGGATACAAAAGAAAGGTAAGTTACCGTTATCAGAGTCGTGAGGTCCAGGGGAGGCTTCAGGATGGTACTGGAGAGACATGACATTCATCGCCGGGTAAGATAGACCCGCACAGCTTCCATCATTGAGATTCACATGTGTCACTTCCACGCCTCCAGGTAGTGACGCAGGGTCAACCGCATAGTTATGGTTCTGCCAAATATTACATTATAGTTTTGAATGTTAAAGACTTAAAACTATAAATCCTCAGTTGTAAGCATGCTTGTAATCTAAACTAATCCAATGTGCAATCAAGCAAAAAAGTTGGAACACTTTGGAGCATACCTGAGCACTGATCTCCACCTGGCCAGTTCGGTTGTTACGAACCGGGTGGTTTCCACCATGATGACCAAACTTCATCTTGAAGGTCTTACCACCCAAAGCTTGGCCAAGCAACTGATGACCCATACAGATTCCATACACAGGAGCTTTACCAAGAAGCTCTTTAACCGTCTCAACAGCGTACGGCACAGCAGAAGGGTCTCCAGGACCGTTGCTGAACAGAATCCCGTCTGGATTCATTTTAAGCGCCTCAGAAGCTGGAAATGTCGATGGGACAACATTGATTTGACATCCGTAGGAGGATAGGCGTCTCAGGATGTTATGCTTGATGCCAAAGTCATAAGCAACAACCTTTCAGAGAAAGTAGAGAGTAAGAAGTTGGTTGATAGTATCATTAAGACAAGAACTAGAGAGAAGTAAAGTAATATACTCACTCTGTAGGTTTCCCCGTCGCGTGAATTCGAGTTGAAATCCCATTCAGGGTCTGTTTTGTCGACCCACTCGTAGGGAAATTTGCATGAAACATCACTTATCAGATCAATACCTACAATATCCCACGAACGAGACATTTGCAGAAGCTCCTCGTCTGTTTTGGTTTGTTCTGTGCTCAGCACACCGTTAAGACTACCTTCTTCTCTTAACCGACGTGTTATCGCTCGAGTGTCAAGATCATCTAAACAAACATCCCCAAGATGTTTTCAAAACCAATGCAGAATCTACATAGCATTGTGAACAAAGCAAAAGGAACTTACAAACTCCCATGAGGTTCCTTTGGGTTAGATAGTCAGCAAGTGTCTTAGTACATCTCCAGTTTGAGGTACTGATGCTTAGACTTCTTATGACCAAACCAGCAAGAAAGCATTGCTCAGACTCTTCATCATCTATAACACAAATGTATCAACAACAACCAGATAAGTAAGTACAAGACAAAACTTGCACAACTCTCACAACGTTACTGAACATACCTAGATTCACACCGGTGTTACCAATCTGTGGGTTTGTCATTAGCACAAACTGCCCGGCATAACTAGGATCAGTCAGAATCTCTTGATACCTTTTTCAAAGACAAACAACAACACAATCAATCTTCAGTAAGTTCGGATTCGAAACAAAACAAAACAAGTCTCACCCTGTCAAGGAGGTGTTAAAGACCAATTCAGCAACACGGGTTCCAGGAGCACCAAATGACTTAGCCGGCCAGATAGAGCCGTCTTCTAACACAAGCCTAGCGTTATACGAATCCCAAGGCTTCTCCACAAGGCCTACGAGGAAAGAGGGGTTTGCTTCATTTTCAAAAAAGTCGAAAGCTTTATCCTTTTTAGACGAGAAAAAAAGGCATACCAGAGGCGGTGGAGTTAGTGAGAGGAGAAGCGGAGCATCGGATCAGTGAAACCCTGAAGCCACCGCGACGGCGAGATACACCAGTCGGTAGAACAAAGCCCAGAGTCGTTGTAGCCGCCATGGTTGTTGTCTCTCACTCTCGACAACACTCGAGTGTTCTGACAGACAGACGCACAGAGGTCTGAGGGTTTTGGTCCTTTTTTTGGGTAATGTTCTTAAACCCGGTTTAATTTCGCACGAAACCGGTTATCTGAACGAATTCTAAACCGGCATGTTCCCGTATGAACCAAATTTGATTGATATTAGTGTGCCAGTGATTAGTACGCAGTTTTCTTTTCCAGTTTTTTTTTTAAACAACGTACGGTATTCCATGCTCTCAGATTAATTGAAGGTACATTTCACTCCTCAAACATGTAAATAGATCCAAAATAGTATGATTTTATATCTGTGTAGCCACACATATTTAGTGTAGTAGAATTGATTTAAACCCTAATCGCAGCTCTTAAAGTTTGTGTATGGCTAGACCATATATATGTAGTTATCTTCTTTAGCTTATCATAATTAATTTTTACAAGGTTGTTAATGTTTAAGACTAGGTGGTGATCTGCTCTTTGCGCGGAGTGAATAGACTAAAATAAATTATAATTTTTAGTAAATATGTATTAAAAAGTAAAGATACATTTAACTTAAATTATAAAAACTGCCCATTATGAAACTTACTCTAAGATTTTTATCTCTCTTGAAAAAAATCAAAGCATCAGATACGGAAAACAACTTATGAAAGCTTTAAACAATTTCCATACTAAGGACAACTTACGTTTGCATCGACGAAAACCATTTATAAAGTCTCTCCATTGGAACCTGAGTATTGCTTCTAAAGTCTTATGACTTTCACTTTAAATTTTTCACGTAGATTTCTTTGGCTTCAAAGAAGGAACAAAATTCATGCCACTCATTTTTTATGCTATTTTTGAAATGTTTAGGTTGTGATACCATTTTAGGAATAGCTTAGTAAGATACATATAGTCAAACGAATGATAAGATTTAGGCGAGGTAGGATTTACGTGAAATGAATATTCTAACGCCACAAATTATTCCTAAAAATTCCTAATTGATCATCTAATTATTTAAATATTTGGAAAGTATACATCTTTGGCTATTTGACCATAAACATTTTAAATCTTTGGTTACTCTCATATATCCCTTTAAATCATGCTCATAAAAACATAGATCATTGCAAAACAATCTGCGATAATCACATTTATGAAGATTTCTTAATATCAAAAAAAATTGTGAATATATTTATCTAAATTATAGAGAGAAATAATTCGACATCCCATAATCAAAATAACACTCAACTACAGAAAATATTAGTGTATTCCAATAGAAAAATATAGCTTAATCAAGACATGAATGGCGTTATTTCTGATAAATTCGCAAATTCAAAATTTTCATCTGTATTTATTTGTGTATTAACAATAATGAAGATTTCATAATTATAAAGTTTGGTGCTTCAGTTAAGGGATTGAATTTACTATGTCCTTATTTGTTTTGAATTTTTTGTACCATCAGTCACGGTTTCATTACAATGTATTCTTACACTGTAAAATTGTATAAACGATAATTTAGAAAAGAGCATGTTATATGTTCAAAAATGATATATGTTTGTAGGAAATTTTTTCATATAAAAATTACCAACGTGTAATGTCCTATTGGACCGATAAGACTAAATATTATGCATGATAAGAATAATATATGGTGATATGATTTTTTGAGCATGCTAATCTTTTTTATATCATTCCAAATTTATTGGACCCATACCATATTCCAGTCATTTCATAAATCACGCACATAACACATATATATTGTTGGGAACATTTACAAAAATTACAAATATTATCTAACTTATAATATAGAATCACTTATATACAATAATACGAAAGTACAATTCTAATATGCCATATATGAAACCGTCGACACACACTGGTTAGTTCAGGTTTATAGTGGAAAAAAGAATGATGCATAAAATAAAACATATACTATAATCCCTTTCTAATATTATTTGGCAATGACATAACATGTAATTAGTTTAGGAAAGAGAAAGCTATTTAATAAAAGATGTGAGGTGGATTCTAGTGATAGCATTATGCCCGTTTAGTTGCGGGTCTGGCGGGACAGGACCGTGGCGGTACTGGGCCGAAGCGGGACGGGCCGAAGCGGGATGCGGGCAAACATTGAGGCCCGCTACACTTTTCTCACCGAGAACAGAGCTCACCGAGAACAGAGCTCCATCAGGTTGTGGGCTCTAAGTGGCGAAGTTCTAAGTCACGATTCTTCACCAAGGTGGTTTGTTTGGTACAGGGGAGTACCAGCTTCACAGCAGAACCTTGAAGACTGATGAAATTTGTGCAGATTCAAGATATCATTTTGATCTAATCGTTAGTCTGTTAGAACTTGAACATGTTGGTATCAAGAGTCTGACTTATGTTATGGTCTAATCTATCTTGGTCTCTTCTTGTTGCAGGTGACTTGTGGTTCACGAAACCATTTGAGGTCCTTTGTAGTCATTAGCTATAGTTAAGAGTTCCTTTGTAAGTTTGCACGAAATCATTTGTGTTTCTTTTTCTGAGGGAAGAACATAAACAAAATATGAATATATATCAATACACTAGTTGAATGAATCACGTTTTGACCTGTGCAGGTTCTTGGTCCCACGAGACATGACTGTTGGACATTTCATTCACATGCTAAGCAATAGACTACACCGAACTATATCCAAAGCTCTGTTTGTTTTAGTACAGAACACACTTCCTCAACAGGTACCTAATTATCCAGCATCCATGTTCAAAAAATCTATTAATAATGCATTTACTCTTATCTTTGTTCTCTACAGCTGCTCCCATGGACTCTTTGAACAATACTGCCGTCTCCAAGCCCAGCTTCAAAAGCATAGGAGATGAGAGCATGCTTAAGATCACTAAGACGAAACCACAAGTAAGAAAAACGTTTTATTTTTAAGAGCTTAGATATGAGGTTAGTTTAATAGAACTTGAATTGTTATTGCTTAGTTTGATAGGTAGTGATTCTAGTGAACACGTATTGCTCAGTCTGATAAACTTTGATGTTTGTTTCTGTGTCCAGACGCAAGTGAGTTATGTCTGATCATGTTGTTTTATTTATGCAGGTATAGTGAACCGATGTCCCGCGGGCCGACCCGCAAAGCCCATGTACTATGCGGGGCGGGATTGGTCAGCCCTCGACAAGACCGCATCCCGCGCGGGCCTGTCCCGCTGAGACCCATTTGAACTGAAGACCGCGGCGGGGCGGGGCGGGACGGGACGGGACGGGAAGACCCAATTGCCATCTCTAATAGCATATATGCAATGACAAACTTGTTAATCACACATGAGGGTAAAATTTAATGTTAATAATGCATCTCAAATAATAAAAAGAGGATATTGAAGATTGAAATTTAATCTATGCGTGTTTTTAATGTGTGTAGACAAAATTGTTCATGAAAATTATTATATGTGATATTAAGAAATAAAAAAGTACTCAAATAGGAAACGCATTATATGTATATTTACTTTGACTAGGAAATAATGTAAGAATATATATATGTATATTTACTTTGACTAAAATATCATAAAGATTGGAATGCCATCAATGATTTTTATTTAATATTTCTAACAAAATTATTCAAGAGATAATTTATTTAATTTCGTAATAAGAAATAAATATAAAATTACTAATTATGTAAGACATTACTATAAGAATATATATGCATTGACTTTGACTAGGACTTACATCTTTACGTTACATATGAATTAAATATTACTTTCACTAAAAAATATACATTTGCGTTATATTTGCCTATAAATATAAGGCAAGCCGAAAGATAGATCATCAGTTAAAACCTATTCTCTTCAATCATCTCAATTCCAAAAAAATGAAGATCTCTTTCTCTTCTGTTCTCTTCGTACTCATGGTCGTTTTCATCATTTCTTCTTCAGGTGGATTTTTATTATTTGCATAGAAAATTTCTCTACAAACAAAAACTTTGTTGTATACTTAAGTTAACTGAGAATTTTGTAAACGTAATGTAAATGTTTGTTTTTGTTATACTTTGGTATGATTATAATTAATAGGAAACAATAAAATGGTAGGAGAAGCAAAGGATTGTTTTCAAACGTGGACGTGTGAAGGAGTAAAAGAATGTAGAGATAAGTGCGCGGCTGAATACAAAGGAATTGGAAGGTGTGATGATATCGTTTCTCCTATAGTACCTCCCCAGTGTAATTGCTACTATCCTTGCTAATATCTCTATACGTACAGCAAATAATGATTTGTCTTATATGATAATATGTACACTTTTTATCTGTTAAATCTTATGTGATTCAAAGAATAAATATATCTCAAAGGTGAAATCTATGATGTGTTTGTCTATAGTCTCTTGTCTTTTAATTTGATTTACTTACTCTTCCACAATCTTCAGTCCTAATTGCTTAGTGTACTAATTCAACGTATTATCTGGAAAATCGAATCTGCTTGAGAAATAATTCTATGAATTATATCAAGATTTTAAGCCAAATCAAACCATAGAAAAAATAATATTGTTATTACTGATTTTATATTTTTTGAACAATATTATTATTTTTATTTTTTTGAACTGGCTTTCATTTTTTGAACATTATTACCAATTTTATTATACATCAATTCACAGATCATATTTGTAACAAATAATTTGCATTTATATTTTTAGAGTTAAGAAAGTAAAAAATATCAGACAAAATATCGTGCGGTCTGCATCATTCAAATGTCATACTCTCTGCTTCACGTCTCACAGAGTCGAATAATTGAGTTGGTATATATATAACATTCCCCATCGCTAGGGAAACCCACGACAATCATTAATATGTTTTTCTTTAAAATCCGGTCTAATTTTTGGTCAAGGAGGGAAAAAGGCTTATCTAACTGGAATTGAAAGTAATAACTCTGATTCACTTGCAAGTTACAACTATGAGTGTTCCAACGCTTTCTGGATGTTTTGCCAGTGCGAAGACCTTTAGGGGCCTGAGGCAAATTCAAAAGCATAAATTTTATGTAATTAATTTCATAATTTAATTATAATTGAAGAAAAAACTACAGAATTATCTTTTACCGTCAAAGACTACAGATTTCAATATATTTATTTAATTATATGGTGGTGAAATTAACAGAAAAAACTGTTACAATTTTTTTCTGAAATTAACAGAAAACTATAGTGCATGGGAAATTAAAGTTCTAAAATTTAGACATTTTATGTTAAAAAATTAAATTGATGATTGTGGTTTTTAGTACATGTGTTACTTGTTCAAAGTGGTTAGATGTTAAACCAGTTAAAATGATATGATATATAAGATACATATCAGTCATTTGATTATTTTTGATATTAAAGTTTTATTTATTTTATTTATTTATTGGATGTTCTTAGCGGAAAGAAATATATTATCTGTTTTTCTATTTCTTTAGAAAACATTTTTGCCTTTATAGCAGAGAGAACAAGGAAGTACTACTTTCTTTTTTGAAACAACAAGGAAGTACTACTTACCACAAAGGATTTAAACCAAAACATTTGTTTGCAACTGAATCATCAATATTTGGAATGGAATGATAATATCAGTTCCAAAAAAAAAGTCACCATTTGTTTTGAATAGAGGAATGATCATTCCATTAATTCTAAAAATAAATAGAAAACTACAAAAATAAGTATTCCATAAAAAATGATAAAGAATGATTGGAATGAACCTATTCCATTTTTTCTCTACATTCAATTCATGGTATTCTATTAATTTTCATTCCATAAATTCCTAAACTTGTAAATCAGTTACAGCCAACATTTTACTCATTAGGCCATGAATTTAAATATTTGTTGGAATCCCAACAACTCTTGATTTATAACAACAGAGAAGATCCATTGTTCACTGCTCCAACATCTCTATAACTTTATGGAATATACCTCATGGTGGACATGTTCGTTATGGTATGACTCAATACAACAGCTAGCCAGTGGTGGACCAGGATTGAATTTAACATGGGTCAAACTATCCCCTGTATATTAATTGAAGAATATTTGAAAAGATGTAACTTCAATTTTGTAATAATTAAAAAAGATCTCTTGCTTATGTATCAATCAATTAAGTAGTTAATTAGTCATACATGTCATCCTCACATTAAAATTGAAAAACATGTTGGTCCAATTCGACTTTTATATCTTACTAGAAACATTTAATATCAACTATAATATATCATATGATATTAACTAAAGGAAAGTGACTATTTATTATATATTATTTCTTTAAATAAAACCTACAAAATTACCTAATGTGATTATGATATATATAGTAATTAATGATTTTAAATAATGAAGATTTGCTAATAATCTATATGATTTCTATCATTTTTTGATTAATTTTCTTACTATTAAAGTAAATTACAAAATTACATTAATCATATATTAAAAATTTTAGATTTTTTTTTATATGTTGTATTTTGAATTTTTCAAAATGAGTATAAATTATTAAAACTATTAAAGTCTCACATAAACTTTTGTGATCAGTGTTTAAATTTTTTTCTATAATAAGATACAATGATAATAAAATCATATAAATAAATAATTTTATTTTAGTAGGTGTTTATGTGAATATATATATATACTTCATATCGTTTAAATTTAACCATATCTCATATACGATAGATAAGATTGATTGTTTTGATTTATTTATTCTAAAATGATTGCGAGTAAACAAGAGCGGTCATTTAATTTATATGTGCAAGTCAATTTATTACATAATAGTAACTGATTTTTTAGTTATTTAATATATAATTATTATTTTACTATTTCATAATATGCAGAAAAATATAAAATAAATATTTATTCTGCATAAGGCGCATATCTTAACCTAAGTATGTATCTCTTTAATAATTTTGAATCTTAAACATTTTCTAAATCTCATGCCAAAATAAAAAAATGAAAATAAACTCAAAAATTAATATTTATATCGAGCAATAACCAAAATGACACAAAAAGAAGAAAACTATCGAACATAGATAGGATTGGTATGTGTATGTAAACTTTTCATAACCATAATTAACTTTTAAATTGCTAAATTATGATATAAAACTGAGCTGACATAGTTTCATTGTAACCAAATAGTAGGCATGAGATTTTTCGGCCTAAATGTTCGATTTTTATGAGATAAATAATTTTTTGACCTAAAATATTTTTAAAAATGGATCAGTTAATTAGTAAACAAATTATGTAGTTAAGAAAAAAAATTTAAAAAAAATTGTTTAAGAGCCAAATATATTTATTCGATCAATAATATAAAAAAAATTCCATACGATATTTCTTAAATAATTTTCATATAAATTTACTATGCGCAAGGTGCATGTCTTATCCTAGTGTACATAAAAAGGAAAAACAAGTAAAAAGAGTCACCATGAGGGGTTTGATCCATGGTTTAGGGGGGTCAAGTGCTGAACTTTATCGAGAGAGCTACTTATTTTTCTTTGTTTCTATGAACAAAATAATATTTAAACAGATTTAAAGGGTGTCAGGTGACACCCCATTGCTCTACGTAGGTCCGCAATTGGGTTTTATCCTTGCTAATTGTTGTATTTGGATATTCTTTTCATGTTAAGATCGTTTGCATAGTTTCAGTCAATGTCATCTCATTTGTGAATTATAATATGGTTTTTCGATATAGCTATTGGTCCGAGGTCGAGAAGATTGACAGCAACTAGAAAATTTAGTCAGACAATATTTGTAGCAAATCCGTGCAGCGTGCTCATAAGGTATATTTATCTTTCTCTCAAATAATTAGTTAAGGTCTCACTTTTCCAAACTTATGCATCATATCGCAAACCAAAGGGAAGATGCTGTAACACCAGCAGCTTATGTCCACAGAATGCAAAAATCAGGCAGAGAATTAGTTTTAAAAATATCATCTTTTGGATATTTATGTACTAAACATACGTTCATGCAGATGCAGAGTCAAATAGATGTAGATTTTGGAATGCATATGGAGCAACAGCTTGAGAATTTCTCATGGGTCCATAGAGATGAAAACATGAATGTTCCTCTAAAACAAGAAGGCCCAAATATGCAGTTTGATCATACTTACAGGGACATAACTTGCTCGGCAAGTTCATCTCTTAAAAGTTACTCAGGACTCTTTGGTAAAAGCTCAAATATCAAAACACCAAAAATAGAAACAAGTAGCATCCCGGGGACATCTGCTGATCCAAGCTAGCAATTCAACAATCTCAGCTTCCTAAATGATCCAAAGCTTCAGCAGCTAGCTGAGTGGAATCTATTAGGAAGTCCTGCTGATTACAACGTTAGCCAGCATCTTATAGGCCTCAGTTTGGAGGAAACTTGGCTTCTTCTAAGACGCTAACTTATGTTAGCGTCTTTGATGATCCTCTGTTTTCACGGGTATAATTGCGTCGCAGTTATGTTATTACAGGTCTTGTTTTGTTGACTGTTTACGACATATCTAAATATGCAGCGGCCAAATTATAAGCAGCTCCGGCAAAACACGAAGTGTTGATCCGAGAAGGCGGAAGAGGTTAGGGAAACGATAAAATACTATATATATATATATATACGATATATATTAAGTTGCTTGTAACACCCGACATTCTCCAAAATGCATTATGAAAGTTTTGTTTTCTCTCAAAAAAAAAAAAAAAATCTTAACCTAAAATTAATTAATATGTATTACCGACAGAGCCGGGCTTGACCCAATTATTTTGAACCAATCGAATGGGGCACATCGGCAGATTCAGAAAGACCATTCTTCGACAGGAGAGTTGCTATCGAACGAAACAGAAGTTCCTTCTGCTCCATAGAAGGAACAGCTCCAGCGTCATCTGAAATGCAGAGGACAAGAGCATTAGACGCTCTAAACGAAGTATCAAAGACTGCAGTATGCAAGAGAGAGAGGAGAGGAGCACGCTCACCACCGATTGCAGGGTTGGAGCGCTGAGTCCCAATGCCGCTGCATAATCAGTAGTCACAGTAACTCATAAACCCCAATATAAAAATAATCATAGAGATGATAGGATGGAAAAACAAAAATATCCAATCATGTCTTACAGTCTCTCCATGAGGATTCCATCAGACTCATCAGGAGATTCATCCTCGTCCTCTTCGTTCAAGGCAGAGTCCATGACCGGTCCGTTCAAGGCAGATTCGGGAAGCCTCCATACCTTCATCTTAACTCCACAAGGAGTCACGAAAGTTTCCTGCAAACAAAAGAAGATGATTTCAAGCATTTGAAAGAAACAAATCTTGGTTACAAAGAAGGATATTTAACCTGGATGAAGTTAGAACTAGGGACAGAAGGAGCACGGTTCTTGATAAGCTTGTGCGCCAATCTCTGCCTCCTCCTCCTCCTCCTAAGGACGTTGAGCTTGCAACGTCGGGTGTAACTGTGAGAATAATTTGTCAAATATATATATACTAAAGATGAACTAAGCACAAAGAGACAGCAGAAGAAACATACCCCAGGGAAACCTTAATTCTGTTCTTGATATGAGGTACGCTAGAGTTAGAGAGAACAGGCTCATGCGGATTACAACCACAACCGCTGCATAATCAAAACAACAAGAATAATCAAATCAGATCAGATAAAAAAGATATAACAAAACAATTTTTTCTGCTTGTAGTCTTACAGTTCCCTATGTAGGTACCCATCAGACTCATCACTATCTTCGTCCAAGGCAGAGTCCATGACCGGTCCGTTCAAGGCAGATTCGGGAAGCCTCCATACCTTTGTCTTAATTCCACAAGGAGTCACGAAAGTTTCCTGCAAACAAAAGAAGATTATTTAAGCATTTGACAGAAACCGATCTTGGTTATAAAAAGGGATTTAATTAGTGATAAATTTTAACCGCAATGAAAGGTTTGTGGGAGACAGGAGGAGTAATCTTCTTTCTAGATCTCATAACTCTCTTGGTGCTATCAGAAAAAGAGAAACCATGTCAAACTTCAAACATCTAGAAAACTAAACCACGAACCCAAGATCTGCAAGCAAATCAACACGCACCAAAACTACAAACAAATCATCACGCACCAGCCAAAAGACACAAGGAAGAAGAAAAAGAAGACGATCAATTAAACTAAACAGACAGAAGGAAGAAGGAGACGATCAACAAAACTAAACATTCAGAGACAGACAGACGGAAGAAGGAACTACGAGACGGAAGAAATCTTACCCCATGTTTCTCTATGAAGGTGACGATCAACAGCGAATGGGTTTATAAACCCTAAATCATTCAAACAACTTCCCATTTATATGCTAATTTTACGGATCCAGGCCCATTAAACCTTCACTTTTGAACTTGCATAAAAGTCTCACTATATTCTTCATTTGGATTTTCAAAATTTTGGGAATATGCTTATTCCATTCGGGTTTTACTAATTTTCAGGTCGATTCGGTCTGATTCCTTCCAAATTTGGGTTTTTTGTTCAACTCACAATGACACAAACATATAAAGGTTTCTGCTATGTCACTAGCACATCGTAAATATTGTGACCCAACTAAAATGCCAACTAAAGACCCATTGTGACAGCTTAAAGATATCCCATTTGGTTTAGTAACTTATGTGTGGTTCAGTTCTTTGGTTTAGGTCTTTGGTTTACTAAACACTATATGTAATATCTTTCTCACTTACGGGAAATCAATCAAACACTAAAACAATCTTCTTAAACTCTAACTCTCTCTATCATCATGTTCATCATCATTCACCATTGAATCTCTGTTCTTCGGGATGATCCTTCTTCCTTCGTGGTCGTCCTCTAGGCTTTGATTCTCCGATCTCCGGGTTCTCGGTGAACCTCTGGATTGGGTTTATCTATCATTATTTGTTTTACTGTCTCACCCAGACCTAATTGTAGATAAAAGACTAATGGAAACTGGATACAAAAGTTGATCAAAAGCAAAAAGAAAAGTTTTAAATGTAATAGCCATGAGAAAAACAACCGGTGAAATAGGAAAAAGAGAGAGAGACAAAGGAAGAAACATAATATGGAGAGGATAATAACAAACACTAAAAATAATATTATAAAATACTTAAAAGATAAATTCTGTTGAAGTTTATAAATACCATCAGTTAAAACTATGATAGTATGAAAAACTCTTTAACCAAACTTTTTAAAATAATTTAAATCATTAGGACTCTTCTAATTCAAAATTCTGTTTAGTTTTAAAAACCATCATTAATTTTTAAAAAAAATCATCACAGTGACTCATCAACCCCAATACATAAGAGATCATCATGATAGGATAGAAAAACTTTTAAAAAATATCCAATCATGTTTTACAATTTCAGATAGAGCTCTAAATCATGAGATCCATCACTATCGCTATCGCTATCACTGTCGTTCATGACAGAGTCCATCTCAGCAAGAGGAAGTGTCCAGACCTTGGTCTTAACTCCACTAGCACTCACGAACGTGTCCTGCAAAAGACAAAAAGATGATTTCCAGCATTTGAAAGAAACCAATCTTGATGAATTTAATGATATTTTAAACCTGAATGAAGTTGAAACGAGAGACAAAAGGAGCAGGCTTCTTGATAAGCTTGTGTTCCAATATCTGCCCCCTCTTCCTAAGGAGGTTGAGCTTGCAACGTCTGGTGAAACTGTCATCAAACAAACGATGTCAAATATTACACTAAAGATGAACTAAGCACAAAGAGAGACAGAAGAAACATATCCCAAGTTTCGACCAACTGAAATCTTCTGCTGTGCTCTATCACAGTTAGAGAGAACGGATTCATGCGGGTTAACCCCAACACCGCTGCATAATCAATCAAACACGAGAATAATCAGATATAAAGGTATAACAAAGCAAATATTTGTTTATTGTACTCTTACAAATTCGGATAGGGCTCTCCATCACTATCACTATCACTATCACTATCGTTCATGACAGAGTGCATTTCAGCAGCAGGAAGTGTCCAGACCTTGGTTTTAACTCCACCAGCACTCACGAACGTTTCCTGCAAACAAAAAAGACAAAAGACGATTTCAAGCATTTGAAAGAAACCAACAAAAGGATTTAGTTATATTTTTAACCTCAATGAAATTGAAACGAGGTTTGTTGGAGACAGGAGGAGCAATCTTCTTTCCAGATCTGATAACTCTCTTCTTGGTGCTATCAGATCAACATATAGAGAAAAAGAAAAAAACATTTCAAGCTACAACACCAACCATCTACAAACTAAAACACGATCAACCAAACTAAGGAAGAAGGAACTACGAGACGGAAGAAATCGTACCCCATGTTTCTCTACAAAGGAGACGATCAATGGCGAGTGGGTTATAAACCCTAAATCATTCAAACAACTTTCCATTTATATGATAATTTTATCGATCCAGGCCCATTAAACCTTCACTTTTGAACTTGCATAAAAGTCTCACTATATTCTTCACTTTGATTTGGATTTTCAAAATTTTGAGACTATGCTTATAAGTTTCATTCGGTTTTTACTAATTTCCAGGCCGGATTCGGTCTGGTTCCTTCCGAATTCAGTTCAAATCGGATTATAACCAGTGTCTGAAATCATTCAAAAATATATTAAAAAACTTAAAATTAACAAAAAAAAACTACTCAAAATATATAATTATTTAAAAATCTAATTAAAAACTTGTTAAACTACCTAAACTAATTCAAAATAAAAAATAAAACAAACTATAAAAAATTTTAAATATTCTAAAATATCTAAATTACTTTAATATATATAGAACCATTATTTAACTAATTTTGGATATTTTCGGATCTTAACTAGTATTTTAGTTCGGTTTGGGTTATATCTAAACCCTAAAATACCAAGCTCTTAAGTTTTGTTTGGATATTTTTATATAAATGGTTCTGATGGGATATCGGTTATTTCGGTTCAGGTTAAAGTCGGGATTTGGTTTGGGATAAAAACACTTATACCCTTCTTTTTTTTTACAGCAAACATTCAAAAACTCATGTAGACTCTGTAAAACACTCAGACCTACTTTTTAGTAAAATAAGTATTCACAAATTAGGATACTTGCATTGTTACGTAGAATTATATCATAATATTTTTTAATAACTATTTAATAATATAAACATGGGATATTGATATATGATGTATATATAAAATAATAGCGCAAGTCAAACTATAGCAATATTATAGTAGATGGGTAGATTCTACACTTTTACAAGTTGTTATGTTACAAATGTTACATATTTTTCAGGAAATAAAATTGGTTACATAATAATATATTTATGCCAAAAATCAGCTAATATTATTTATTTTATTTTTTTGTCGTCATCAGCTAATATTATTTAAGTTTATAAATATAATCAAGTTTCAAATGATGAAATAATTAAAAATATATATAATAATTATGGATGTGATTTCTATATATTTATTAAAGTATATGGTGGTGAAATCAACACAAAAAAAACTTTTACATAATTTTCAGCAAACCAACACGTGAGGTATGTACAACTATAACTACTACGATGTTAGTAATGAAGCTGAAACATCTCATAACTCAATTTGTTTTTCGCAACCGGCAACTTTCAGGTTCTAAGCGAGAAAATCAGGTTTCTGCAAACACACTTATTAGAAATAGACACAAGACTAAGGTTCCAAGATCTTCTACATGCTTTCAGACAATGTTATTTCATTTTTTGAGTTATAATATGGTTTTTCAATATAGCTATTGGACCGAGGTTGAGAAGATTGACAGCATAGATGATTTGCAGCAACTAGAAAATTCAGTAAGACAGTCTTTGTATGAAATCCGTGCTCATAAGGTATATCTATCTTTCTCCCAAATAATTAATTAAGGTCTCACTTTACCGAACTTATGCATCATATTGCGAACTACAGGAGGACATGCCTGCAACATCAGCAGCTTATGTCCACTGAATGCAACAATCAGGTAGATAATTGGTTTTAAACAGTTCATATCATCTTTTGAATATTTATGTACTAAGCATATGTTCATGAAGATACATAGTGAAATAGATGTAGATTTTGGAATGGATAATGAGCAACAGCTTGAGAATTTCTCATGGGTCCATACAGATGAAAACATGAATGTTTCTCTAAAACAAGAAGACCCAAATATGCAGTTTTATCATACTTACAGGGTGCTCCGCAAGTTCATCTCTTGAAAGTTACTCATCAGGACTCTTTGGTAAAAGGTCAAATATCAAAAACAGCAATTCAACAATCTCAGCTTCCTAAATGATCCAAAGCTTCAACAACCAGCTTAGTGGAATCTATTAGGAAGTCCCGTAGATTACAACGTTAGCCAGATCTGGGAAGCATCTTATAGGCCTCAGTTTGGAGGAAACTTGGCTTCTTCTGAGATGCTAACTTATCACGTTACCGTCTTTGATGATCCTCTGCTCCCACGGGTAAACAATGGTTTTGCTTATCATTATTTAATTTGCTTCACAGTCATGTCATTGCATGTCTTGTTTTGCTGACTGTTTCTGACATATCTAAACATCCAGCAGCCAGACCTATAAGCAGCTACGGAAAAACACGAAGAGTTGATCCGAAAAACGCGCCTTTTATTTGAGCAGTCACGAGAATGCGGATGAAGCTAAGATTGATAAGTTGCTACATTCTCCAAAATGCATAATGAAAGTTTTGTTTTTTTATTCTTCTGTATTTTGTTGACCTACCTTGATAGTTGATACTCCTGCACATACCTTCTTTTGACGGTTATTCATATTCATGACCCTAAGCAATGTGATTTTAGGCGCTTACTACTTGCATCAGGGTTTTTTTTGGAAGACAAAGACGCAAGATGTGGTCTTTATCCGCAGAGACCGAGTATCGTGCTATATCGTTCAACATGTTTAGAATTCAAATGGATATGCAAACTGCTTTTGGTGAACCGATAAATAAATCTATAAATATGTTCTTTGATAAACAAGATACGCTTCACACTGCTGCTAACTCCGTATTTCACAAACAAACTAAACATATCGAAAGAATTGTCACTATATCTAAAACTACATAGTTAAAGGTGAATTTACATCATACGTTCATACATCGGCACACAAGATTTTGATATACAAGCATTCAGATATCTTAGGCAAGTTGAATATTTGTTATTTTCATGCACCAATTTCAAAAAGAGTATTATAACTTTTTGTAAATATTACAGTTTACATGTATTTTTTTTATTTATATCTCAAACTTAGTAATTTTTCTAAGATGTATGTCTACTCCTGTAGTCACTTAATTAAGTGAGCCGTTCTATTCACATCTTTGACACCTCACATGCAAAAGCAATACAGGTATACTAAAAACTGGTCGGAAATAATGTCTCTGATGGGTCAGTTATCTATGTTAGTTTCAACAGTTGATGGATATATCGTGTCTTGTTCTATAAATATTTTTTTAATCTTAAAAAGAAGAGAGAATTAAAAAAAAAAAAAATACTACTAAAGAATTTGTTTTCATAGCAAATGAAAATATATTAACTATGCTTTCACACGCAGTTCAGGTGAATTATTTTATAGAATTTCCAATATATATATGCTGGACGTGAACATAATAAACAAATATATATACCTATTATTTTTTCCACTCTGTATAATATATATGGTGATTTACGACTCACAAACTGAAAAATAACAATCTCAAATATTCCGTACTTGTAAAAACTGAAAATTTACAACATAGATGATGATGACTTAACGACGTAATACAATCTACCAATTCTTGAAAGGTGAAACTCTCCCTCTCGCTTCAAGAGGGGATACAAACACGATAAATTTACTACTAGCGGGTGGTCCTTAATTCCACCTCTGCATCAATAAAACTTATTAAAAAAAAACCTTACCAATAATAGAAAGGTCCGAAAAGGAAACGTCATCAAGGCTTTGTGGAAAATCAAGCACTCGAAGCAAGCACCACTTCTTTTTAGGTAAGAACGGACCAAATTACTAATATGCCCCCTCTCCAATCTTTCTACTACATACACCACACGAACCACTAGTTTTCACTTGGTCAAATGATATGAGAATTTTTACCAAATCACCCCTTTCTAGCGTATCTGTGCGCCGGTGAAGGTCTGGCCAAAGGACCAACGAGCGGAAGCGACGTTGTTAGAAACGATGGTTCGACCATCGCTGGTTGTGACTTTGAAAGAGAGTGCTTGTCCGTTCAGGTAAGAGTTACTCTGCCAGTTTTGTCCCCAGTTTCTCGACATGGCTTGCCATCCTGTTCTTGACCCTTTAACCAACGCCGAGTGAACATCTCCGGCTCCTCCGACATTAGTAATCAGAACAAGGTTGAAGTAAGAATGTCCGTTTATAGTAAACCTTATCCCTCCCCTTCTCACGCAAGACACTCTTCAAAACCAAAAGTAAAATAACAGAGTAAGATTCTAACACACATCCTCTGTTTTAGAAAAAAAGCAAAAAAAAAAACAGAGCAGCTCTGTTTTTTTAGTCTTGTATTCTGTTTAAACAGAGAAATTGAATAAAAGGGCAGTCTACAAAACCGAGTAAGATTCTAAACACATCCTCTGTTTCAGAAGTGAAAGAAACAGAGCAGCTCTGTTTTATTCCTCTGTTTCGGGTTAAAAACAGAGGATTTGAAGAAAAAGGTTACCTTCTGTAGGCGACAGGGACAATGCCAGCTTTGTATTGAGCGATGCGTTGAAACACGGGCTGAGAGAGATCGAAATGCTGCTGAGGAGGGTTACACCAACCTCCTGCGTTGTTCGGTAAAGCGTTGTTCGGCGGGCAAAAGTTAGTCGCTGTGACGACGATTGAGCCAGGGAGACACCATTTTCCATCGTTCTGGCACCGTATCTCGAAGCAAGCACCGCAGCTTAATCCGTTGTTGAACAGAGCCGTGCTCAGCGCCGCCGTGTTGGTTCCATACCCTTGGCTATAAAGGTTTCCGTACCCACAAGCACCTCCCATTGTGCCGGAGGCATCACCACCGCCGTAGAATGTGGCGTGTGCGTTTACCCAACCGCCACCGTATCCATTCACACGTGATGTCATTACTGCGAGAACAACCATAATCAAGAAGCTGACGAGACCCATCTTGTTATCTTTTTCAAAAACCTGCATATAGGTAGTAAGATTGATAAGTTTATACTATTATTCTAAAAGAAGATGAAAGTAGCTAAAACTAGTAATGGGCGTGCGTGTGAGACAGAGGAGATGATTACTTATAGAAGCTTTGATCTTTCTTCCTTCCTTAAAGAGGTGATGATTATGAGAATCTGTTGTTTGGTTTAGGATTGGATAAAACAGAGGAGGCGGGGGTGGTTCAATTTATAGAAAAACTTTAGTGAGTGAAATTTTACGTTTTTGCCACTAGTTAATCACCTACCATGCACTCATCTTTACTTTATCCTTTTCGATTCATCTTTATTACTTGCTCTCTTTCTTTTATATTTGATGTTTTAGAAAAAAAAATTTGTTCCAAACTATTTGACGTTTTCAATTTTCTATGTAAAATTTATTAATAATTAATACCAGATAACCAATGATATTATAGTTTCTATTTTGCTATTTGTTGAACTGTGGTAAGGTAAACAAATATTTTATTTAGAAAATTAAATGCAGTATCTTAATCTGTGCATAATAGAAAAAATGTCAAATATAAAAAAAAAAACGGAGTGAGTACTATTATATTTTCATCTTTATTTTCTTCTCAATTAAAAACAAAGCCAAGACTAATAATGCAATTTCTTTTTAGATTTTCCCATATATATATATATATATATATATATATATATATATATTATAAATTGAACTTATTAAATGTAATATTAATGAATGAAGTATACAATAAGAAGAATTACTTTATTATTGGGACCAAAAACCGTTGAAGTCTTAATATTTAATGTCATGAAAAAAACAAAGAGTCAAAGACACATGTAGGCATGCAGGTTTGGGTCGGGTTGTTCGAAATGCGGATAGTTTGATTTGACCAAAAGCTTGCTGAATTGAATTCGGTATGGTATTCACGTAGTTCGGTTTAAAGTTTTTTTTTACCAAAACTAACCAAAACTTTGATTATATTTTGGTTAAAATTTGGTTAAATTCGGATAATTCCGGTTAGTTAGTTTTATTTATTCAGTTAGTTTTTCAAAGTTTTGATTAACTCGGTTAGTTTTGTTCAAAATGTGGTTAACAAAAACAAAACCAAACTAACCAATTATCGAGCCAAAATATTTTTTTTATAAACTTTTCAAATTGAACCAAATTCACAAGCTAACCGAAATTTTGGTTTGGTTTGGTTCGGCAAGTTGGGTTCGATTTAAACCACAGGTCCGCAGGCCTAGACGCAGGTGAGCTACAAGAACTATTTTTCAGGCGCCTTCAAACAGTTATACACACAAATTTTTACTTGGAACTTATATATTAATTTTCCAATAAACAATTGAGGAAATTAACAATATCCTATATTAGGTCGTCGAAAAATTGTATTTGGTACCCTTGATGCAAATAGTTGTGATTTAAAACTGGTTTGAATAATAAATGAAAGTAAAGAAAAGCAAGAAAATAAAATAAAGACAAAAATTTCAAGTTGGAATTCAAGTGGGTCACAATGGGCTGCTTTGAGTTAGATTGTTACACGAGACGTATAGCTTTGTCGTTCGTTTATCTCAGTCAATATTTCGATCAACTCGTAATTATATTTATCTTCAGAAATTATCAAAACTACGATCAATGCAGTCGTGTCTGTCTTATGTGAAAAAACGTCGCTGACGTACATTAAATTTAATTACTTAATATTGACAAAAGAAAAAACTAATGTGTCCGGTTATGAAGTATCTAACTTGTAAGGAGCTTGCTCGGTGTTTCTGCGGAAGTATTTTACTAGGGTTAGATAGAATCTAGATTTTGAGATGACATTTTACTTTGAGCATCGAAAAAATAAATGCAGATCTTAAATATAATAAGGTGAACATGTTCAGCGGCAGAAATCTACGACCAGGTTTCCGTAATTGCAGCTCCAAACATGGGTCCAAAAACAATTCATGGACGGTTGGTCATTTTGCTAGTTCCCCGATGTATGAAATAATCATTTTATAATTAGTATAAATACAATTTACTTTTCTTACTACGTGTTTAAGTTATTTTATAATAGTAATAAATTTATGTACATATTGGTTATTTAATTTTAGTTATTCAATTTTTTCCCTCGGACCTAAAAACAAAATTTCCATTATATAGATGATAAAACAAAACATACGTATAAATAAATTATCATGTAAAAGCAAAAAAAAAAGAAAAAAAAAAAACAGAGATACCCCCGCTGTTTTAAGCCACCGTAGTAACATCTATTGATAGATGATCAGAAGAAAGTTGACACGAATCCATCCTCTTTCAATTGTTTATTAATGTTGAATGGTTTTCATCTACGAATGATTGGAGTAACGCCAACAACCTCCTCACTTTCCAAAATTTAAACATGTATTAAAAACATGTATGCATGCTTAGTATCAAATTGTCAATCTATTCATTTGCTTGGAATTATGTACAAAAAATAAAATGTGGTTTATAGCGTCATTGTTCTATTTCTTTCTTCAAGTCTTGCATAGAAAATGTGTAAATAGATATGAGGGAAAACATAAGTGGGAGGAACTGAGGAAGTCTCTAAGACCAACTCTAATGAGACACCAAAACCAAATGATTTCATGTCCAATGGAAAACCAAAAATGACACAATCTCACCAAATTTGGTGTAGAGTGAATAGTGTTACACCAAATTTGGTGTAACACAATTCATCACACTAAATATTAAATATTCACATTTATTATGTTTCATTTAAGATATAATTTAATTATTATTATTAATCAGTTCAAATTTGTAACTAAACATAAATATATTATACTATTTGTATTTTTAAATTGTTTTTACATGATTAAATATTTTTTATTTTATTTTCAAATAAGAGATCTTTTATTATCATTTTCTATATATTTAAAAAAATAAAATATCATTAAAAATTTATATTTTATTTTATTTTCAAATAAGAAATCACTAAATTATTATTATCATTTATTTTATCTTATAATGTATTTTTATTTTAAAATATTGATTATAATCTTTATTCAAGTTATATTTAATTAGTAATGAAAAATTAATAATATTACATTATTGTAATGTTAGATTTAATAGTAAATAATTAAAACTTTATGTAATACTATTAAATTCACAAAAAAAAAAAAATAACATTCTTATTTTTTTTATTTTATAATATAATTAAGCTTGTATTACTAACTAATAAAAAAATTATTAAAATAAATATATTATATGTTACGTGCTTTTCATAATTAATAGTTTGTTAATATAATATTATATATAAAATAAATACATATAATGTATAATATTGTTAAACCAAAAATATAAATGTAAATAAATTTGATAAACATATAATTAAAAAATTGACAAACATAATATATCTAAGTGTGATAAAATAATTATTTATTAATTTCAAATAATCAAAATTTAAAAATTATTAAAACTGAAAACATCAAATAATATTAATATTACTTTTGGTGTAATATTTGGTGTCATGGTTAGAGATGATAAAAAACATTTAACACCAAAATATCAAATTTGGTATAATTTCAACACTAAATTTGGTATCATGGTTGGAAATGCCCTAACATCTGGTATCCCTATATATTAAAAAATAAACATTACAACATTTTTTGTAGCCACATGTCATCACCACAATCATTCGTAGAATCTTTAGAAAAATATGTTGGTCCATATAAATATATAATAAGCTATTTATTAAACTAACCATAAATTAATCATAAATGTTCTTCATTGTTTCCTTAAATAAAAATCACGGAATTACCTAATGTGACTAAAGTATATATGACAATTAATGATTTTTAATAATAAAGATTTGATAAAAATTAGTCTATTCTCTATCATTTTTTTAAAATTTTAACGTATTAAAATAAATTAAACAACCACACTAACTATATAATAAAAATTTAGATTTTTTCCTATATGTTATATTTTGAATTTTTAAAAACGAATATAAATTACTAAAGTTGTTAAAAATCTCACATTGAAATTTTTTTGATCCATGGTTTAAAATTTACGTTATAACAAGATACAAATGATTACGAAATTACATAAGTACGGAGTTAATTTTATACTATATAAAATAGAAAAAAAAGTGTGTCTGGATTAATAAAATTTATTTAAGTATTTGTACCAATTTAATTATATACGTAATAGTTACTAAACTTTTAATTATTCAATATATATTTATTATTTTATAATATGTAAAATATATATAATACTTAAAAATAATATATATATAATGTTCATTTCGCGCAAGGCGCGGATCTTAACCTAGTGTTTAACTAAATCGTCTGCATAAAGAGAGTCTTGATTATTTATGCATACTGAAACTTTTAGATAAATTAGATCTGCATATCGATAATTACGTTTTCCAAAGTATTCATAAGATAGGTTTGAATATTTCTATAAAGACGAAAAACAAGACCACCTTGGATTTGGTTGAGTTCGCAATAGCTAATTTTGCAGTAAAAAGCGTTTGACCAACTAGTAAAAATAAGGAAAGATCATGTCGCTGAATTATCCCTGCTTACACACCTAGATAAATGGCATCGACAGCAACAACAATCAATCATAAAAACAGAGAAGATTGTTGTGTGAAAGTTTTATTTGCTTAATATATGAATGTGGATTTGTAATGTGTTAATATACAACTTATATATGCATATAAATCGACGTAGAAACTTCTTCTTCTTTTGTTTTGAGAAAAGGAAATAAATTATTTTTTTTTGTTTTTTGAATTAGGAGAAATTATTTCCGAAATCTATTTTAATGTTATGTTCTTATATATCATCATAATGTGTATTTATCTTTCTTTTTTTTTTTAGCATAATGTGTATTTATCTTAGTCAGATGTAAACCAGACCCACCGTTTGCGCATGTTTGCTGCGTGTATAAGAATATTGATAACATTAAGCGTGATGGTAGGAGAAGGGCAAATTGGTAAAAATTGAATGAATGTTTAAAGTAAGCAAGAGCAGCTGTTGAAGTATATGACCATACCTGATGTAAACGACCATTGATCAAAAAAGAAAACGACCATTGACAAACTCGTCTGAGATATCTCTTTATATTCAACTCTCTTTTTATTTTTTGTAAACAAAAATAAAGTATTTACCTCTTTATGTTAATAAAGTTATGGCTTCGAATGGTGACCATCGTCCCGCCCTGCCCCGCAGTTAACAGTAACAAAAATCTCTACATATACTATATATCTATACATTTTTATAACTGTCAAAATCGCACCGCAGTTGAACCGCTTGTCCCCCACCGCTCAAACCGCAGTCACCATTCGGAGCTTATATTTAACCGTTTTATGTTGATAAAGTTAAGTATTATTATTTCTTCAATATTATTTTCAGCCATCGGAAAGTTTTCCTAAATTTTCACTTTCACGTTCTGATATAACCTTTGGAATATTATATTTCGTCAGAGGTTCAGCTTTTACTTGTTGGGTTATGTTAAACATCTAAATGTTAATGATGTATAAATGATTGAGTTAATAGTTAGTGAAAAAGTGGGTAGTACGTAGAATTTAACAAAATGGTGATCCAATGGTTTAAAATTAATCATATGAATCACATTTATAGGTTAGTTTATCATTGGAGATGCTGAATAGATACTTAAACAGTAAGAAATTTTAAACTTAATTAGAAAAAAAAAATATTAAACTTAATTGAAATTTGAAAAAAGCAAAACCGATTCAAAATTCAAAAATATAATGGTCTAAATATCTATAATATCCGAAATATTAAAAACAAATATCTAAAAACCGAACCAAAACATTAAACGATTCTTAATTCTATATCTAAAATATTCAAAAACCAAAAAAAACTGGGTACTTCAAAAAAATTTGGGGACACCTAATTTATTTTAAAGGGTTTGAATGCACCACAAAAGATTTGTCATCTTATATGACAATTAATTTCAGGAAAGGTAGCAGTAACAAGGAATTTGGTACACCGTAATATGCGATGCAATAACTACTGCCCAAAATGTGGAGAGCCAGAAGAAACTGTTACTCATGTGATCTTCGTATGCCCATTAGCTTTACAAGCATGGGCATTATCATCAACACCGTCTAGCTCTCAGACTTTCCCTGTATCGAGTATATACGCCAATATGGACTATCTCTTTTGGAAGAAGAATAGTATTATGAAGCCAGAAGATGATAGACATTCTTATCCTTGGATAATATGGTATATTTGGATTGCTATGAATGATAATCTATTTGGAGGTATAGATAGAGACCCTTTGGAACTAGTCAGGTATGCAGAAAGTGAATGTTAAGCTTGGTATAATGCAAAGGATACCACACATGTTCTTCCATAGGCACAAACTGTTGAAGAAGCACAAGCCTTAATCTTGGGTAATATTTGTATGGTGGATGGTTCATGGACCTTCACAGGCTCAATTTAGTGGATTTGGATGGGTTTGGAAAGATAGCATGGGAAAGATTCAACTTATGGAGAAACGGAACATGAGGAGGCGTGAGACAAAATTACATTCGGAACTGGAAGCGTTAAAATGGGTAATAGAGAGCATGATACGATATTCGACATGTCAGAGCTTTGGGACAGATTGCAAGGACCTGATTGCAATGATAACGGACCCGCAAGCTTGGCCAAACTTCTCAACTGAACTGGAGGTTATTCAAACTCTTCAGCTATGTTTTTCGGACTTTAAGATCAGCTATTTTCCAAGGACACAAAATGAGATTGCTGATTTGCTAGCTAGGAATACCTGTTCTTTTCATAGATCTCTTTGTTTTATTGGTTGTTCTATTTCGGTCTGGTTACGTAGGCCACCTCAAGTTTGAGTAATAGAATAGCCGTTTGTTGCCAAGAAAAAAACGGCAAACACATTATGTATCTTAATTAACTAATATTTGCTTAAAACAAGGCACTGCAACGAAGTAGTATAAAAAATAAATAGGTTGTTGTTTGTCATCTATACTATTAAAGCAAAATTTTCATGGAATTATATCCTTAGTTTTTGGTGTTATTTATAAAGTTTCACTCTTTTTTTTAAATAATTTTAATTATTTGTCATTTATTTTCAACCAATAAAAAACACATGCTTATTTTATAGTAACTTGATACCATATATAGTATAGATTTCGATCAAGATATTAGTATCAATATTTCCTAAACTAAATATCTACTATTCGAAGCCTAATATATAATGTATGCTTTTCAGATATTTCATAACCCAGTTTGTTAAACCCGTTGCATTTTTTTCATTTTTAGTTTACAATAAATTTTTTAAGGAAATAGAAACACTGCATAATTAAATTTATTGATTATAAATATACCACTTTATAAATCCATTCTCAGATTCTATTACTATTTTATAAACATAAACAATACTTTTTAAAAGAAATTACAAAACCAAAATGTGGGCACTATCCAAAATTCCTTCATCGCATATTTTTTAAATCATGTATTTTTTTAATGTCCTCCTACACGTCAAGTGTGGGCACTATCCAAGATTCCTTCATCGCATAATATCTTTCCTATCAGCTCTTTATTTGCTAATATGGATCATCTTTTTTGGAGAGTACAACCGAAAATGGATGACCATCAGTTTGCATGGATTTTATGGTATATTTGGAAAGCCCGAAATAACAAAGTTCATAGTAATTTGGATATTGATCCGCGGGACACTCTTAAATTAGCTGAAGTGGAATCATCACTCTGGGCAGAAGCACAAGTGGGAAATGAACCAAGGAGGGGGCTCTCGGTACAAACCATTCCTCCTTTAGAGACATCAGGTCGATGGTGTTTTATTGATGGCTCATGGAAGGATAAAGAATTAATGTCAGGGCAAGGCTGGTATAGTACTTTACGGAGTTTGATGGTCTACTGGGGGCAAAGAATGTAAGGGCATGCCTCTCTCCCCTTCATTCGGAGATAGAGGCTTTGATTTGGGCAATGGAATGTATGAGGAATTTAAGACAGGTCCAGATTACGTTTGCAACGGATTGTTCTCAATTGGTGAAGATGATTTCGGAACCAGAAGAATGACCAGCATTTGAAAGCTATTTGGAAGATATCAAGCTCCTCAAAGGAAGCTTCCTCAACTCAGACATCGTCCATGTACCTCGGACGGCGAACCTTCTGGCAGATAGCTTAGCACGTAGTACACGCAAGCAACTGTCATTTGTTATTCACATGGATGCGGAGTTACCAATATGGTTTACAGAGTCAACATGAGTCTGTAAATTTCTTGCTGTCAAAAAAAAAAAAATTACAAAACAACCAATCAGCATAACTATATTAGCACAATTACTAGTATTCTTATATGAACAATAATAAGAGCTACAGAATCCACATTGTATCCAGACTTTATGTACGTGTGAGAACTGAGAATGTAACAATTTTATTAACGTAGAAAGATACCTGACATTATAGAATAATATCATCAAGACCATTCCATTAATTCCATAGTATATATATAAGTCAACCAAGCTATTCAAATGTAGAAAATTAAAAACGAATAAAGAAATTTAAGACTCGCAGTCATATAGACTATAGAGTAGTTCTTTGATGAAATTATATACTTTATTAGTAAAAAATGTGAATTTCTCAAAAAAAAAAGAATGTTAATTTTACTTTTGGAAACGTGGATGACGTTATCACCATTGGGGTGACCATGTGGGATGGATCATGGATGTATCAAATCTTAGTGTCGGATTCATGTGCTCAAGTCATAATCATGTAAAGTCGAAAATGGTTATGACTCTTTATCTGATCGATTAGCTATTTATTGCTGACAAAAAATATTAGCAATTCACTGATACAAAACCTTCCCGATTGGTTTTTTCAAAATACTTAATTTATCTACATTATTAAAACTACTGAATTATTTTTTTGTACTGTTTGAAAACATAGAGAACAATATAAATAAGAATGATTTGAAAACATAGATATAATTATAAAAAAAGAAGAAGTATAGTATTTTTTTGGTAATTTTATTAATATATTTATATTAATTACATTTTCATATTTTCACTTACTTTAACAATTTTATTAATTATAGTACTTTAACAATACATCACATCATTAAATATATTATCATAATAATAATAATGCGTATCTTTATTTATTAGTTAATCAATATTAACTTTATGCCAATTATAAAATTAAAGATGTAAAATACTTGGGTGTTGCATATGGTTAAACGTTCGGTTTAGTTTGCTTTATTAATATTTTTTTAATTTTAATTTCAATCGGTGGAAACTTATGTAACTAAAATCATAACTCAAAAACATGTTTTTATGAATAAAATAATAATTTAAATCAAAATAATAAAAATTTATTACATTTATCGTCACTTAATTTTTCACTACATTAAATTATTTTACTAAATAAAAATCTTTTTATATTTCATTTAATTTAACCAAACACATAGAAAGAGTCATTTTTATTAGTTCATAAAATTAGTTATGCATGAACATTGACTATCTATTCAGGCACGAGTTGTTTTTTCTGGGTATCGTTATTATTATTATTTTGAAATTAGGTTCCGCTTGAATATTATAAATTTATGTGTGGGTTTTGAACTGGGTCCTTCTGGTTTTGGATGAGTTTGGTTATGATGTAAATGAACCTATAAATATCTAAATAACAAATGTATCTGAAACGGATTCAGATATTTGTACCAAAAATAACCATATTACCCGATTTGGTCCAGGTCTTTCATACTATAGAAACTATAGCTCAGAGCTCATCCATATACCACAGACGCAGAATATAAGAGCGGATCGTCTAGCACGCAGTGCAAAAATGTAACCGTCGTTTGTTGTCCATATGGATACAGAACTACCAATTTTGTTTACAGAGTCTATATGAGTCTGATTTGTTGCTGAGAAAAAAAAACTATAGAGACGTTAAAAATTCTTAGTTCGTAATATAAAGACATTAATGAACTATCAAAAGACTTTCACAATTTTAAACGTTATTCTATAGTATTTTTTTTGTGTCGTTACAACGAAAGATCCGTCGCATATCTACTCTATTAAAATAGAGTCCTAAATTTATCTACCATTAAAGTTATCATTTAAGTTTTGGACTGTTTCAAGTTTGTTAGTGTGTTACATAATTTATGGACCATATCCTATTAGTTACAATTAATTATACAATAAAATTAAAACCAAATAACTTAAATTAAACCAACAATATATTATATTATAACAACCAAACGAATTATGTTCTATTGAATTATGTTCTATCTACTCTATTAAACTATACCGATTGTATATTTACAATATATTTACAATTATACTAGCAATTCAATAACTCTCACTTGGACCTCTTTTACAATAGATTAAACTTTGCTCTAAGTTGATTTATAATTTTCTCTTATCAACATCATATAATTTTCTCTATACCGAACATGTATATGTTTGGTTCCTCTTTGCTTCTATAATAGACTAGATATGATAACTCTTTTTACACCTCATTTTGTATATATGTTACTTGGCTCTAAGTTGATTGATTTTGTATTAGGCTTAGAGATACATGCCATTATGAACACATGACTTAGAGACTTAGAGATACCTGTCATTATATAAACTTCAATAATATAATTTCAAAAGTGTCAAAATATGATATCTATTTATAAAAATCTATTTTTAAAAAAAAAATAGAGTATAAGTTAGGAATTACATGTATTATTTATTTAAAAAATATTTGTAACTACTAATTTCGAAAATATAATCCTTATCTACAAGAAAATTACAAAGATATTATTCAGCAAATATTTCAAAAATATAATCCTTATCTACAAGATTCTTAACAAGATATTATTCATACTAACTTGACTTGCACACCAAATAATTGATAACAACTTAATACAATTTATTTATTACGAGATTCTCTCATATTTGAAAGTTTATATTTTTAAAATAAATTAAACAATCACATTAACTATATAATAAAAAATTAGATTTTTTCTTATATGTTATATTTTGAATTTTTTAAAACGTCTATAAATTACTAAATCTCAGTCGATACAACAAAGATTTATTTAGAAGCTATTGAAATCACCTAGCGAGAATATGGATTGCACAACAAATTTGCTTTCGTGACCTTTACTCCCTTTCTCTTCGTCACAATACCGAAAATGAATAATTTGAAAGTGTCGATTAAAAATCTGAAATGGTAATGTTTTCTTTAGTTCAGTCCATTGTTTTCCTTAACTAGATGGGTCACGTACATTGAAGAATGTATTTTGGCCTAAAAATGATTGCATACCCAAAATCAATACGAATCATCATCAATTTCGTTTAAAATTTTGTTACAATAAAAAATATAGGTTTGGGCAAAAAATCTGAATCCAAAAAATCGTACCAAATATAATCCGAAAGGTAGTAATGAACTTTAATCAAAATTGGTTAGATATTCGAACGGGTTCAAAATTTTGGTATCTATAGAACCAGAATGGAACCGGATCCGAAACAAACTATTTCGGGTATCCGAATATATTCGAACCATATTTATATACTTCAATATATTAATTATTTTTAAATTTAATATTTAAAGAATATACAAAATATATAAGATGTTTTTAAGTTGTCCAAAATACTTAAAAATTTATATAAATAGTTAAAAGTACATATTTAAAATAGTTAAAGGATACTCAAAATACCAAAATTACTTAAAATATCTATTTATTTCATATCCAAATATTTAAGGTAAACCAAATTTTATTTTAAGTTTAGGTATTTTGGCATACATTATTCAAATTTATATGTTATATATTATTTTTATTTTAGATTTTGAGATATTTAAAGTATATATGAATTTTATTTTGTTTTAAAAGTTAAATGAGTTATCCGAATCCAATCTCAAACCAAACCCGCAAAGATTCAAATTAAATCGAACTCGCAAAGATCATAACAAACCGAACCGAACCAAATGGTACCCGAGTGTCCACTCCTAAGATTCAAATGTAAAAAAAAAGTTATTCATAGCAAAGTATACTATTTAAATACAACGTATTTTTAAAAAATCACTCCGCGCAGAGCGCGGGTTATCATCTAGTATACTATTATCACTGCCTCAAGAATGATACAAAGACAAATATTTTTTATATTTATCTGTAGCGGAGTTCACCATCATTATATATTCAATAATATTTTCCCATATCTACAGCATTTCAATGAAAAATGATCAAACTACTCTTTTTGTTCAAATTTTAATAGAAATATATATCAGTTTTTTGTTCAAAAATGAAAATAAAACATATATATCAATTTGTTTATTTTCTGTCTCAGTATCCCTTCCTACCAATATTATTTAATTTCTTATCAGTTCCATCCACATTCATTTATACTAATATATATAATAAAGAGGATTCACTATATCTATATTTATATCATTAAAACTAAAGTATTTTGAAAACATGGATAACAATATACATGAATTTTTTTTTAAAAACATAGATAGCAGTATAAAAAAGAAGTATAATATCTTTTTTATAATTTCATTAATATAAATACATTAATTGTCTTTCCATATTTCACTATGTTTGACAATTTCATTAATTATATTACCTTAACAATAAATCACATCATTAACTATATTACCATGATGATAATAGTGCATATTTTTATTTATTAGTTAATCAATATTAACTTTGTGCCAATTATAAAATCAAAAATGTAAAATAACTTGGTTTTACATGGTTAAACGTTCGGTTTAATTTGTTTTACTAATTTGTTTTTGTAATTTTAGTTTCAATCGGTAGAAAATTACGTAGCCAAAAAGATAATTCAATGACATGTTTTTGTAAAAAAAATAACAACTTAAATCAAAATAATAAAAATGTATTACATTTATTGTCACTTAAGTTTTTACTCCATATAATTATTTTACTAAATTAGAAATTCTTTCTATTTCACTTTATTTAACCAAACACATATAAATAGTTTTTTTATTAGTTTATAGAATCAGTTATGCATGCACATAGGCTCTCCAGTCTCCATTTAGGTACATGTTATTCTTTTTGAGTATTTTTTTTTTTAAAATTAGGCATTGCTTGAATATTATAAATTTATGTGTGAGTTTTAAGTTGGATCTTTCTGGGTCTAGATGAGTTCGGTTTTGATGTAAAAAACCCTAAAAATATCTAAAAACTAAATGTATCTGAAACGGGTTCGTATTTTTACCAAAAATAATCATATTACCCGATTCAATCCAGGTACTTTGAATACAATTATTTATATTACGAATCATCTAAAATATATAACACTAATTATGAAAACAAATATCAATATAAAAAAATGTAAGAATTACGAATCATCTAAAATATATAACACTAATTATGAAAAACAAACATCAATATATAAAAAATGTGTGTTTTGAGTTGGGTCTTTCTGGGTCAAGATGAGTTCTTATTGATGTATAGAAATCTAAAAATATCTAAAAAAACAAATGTATCTGAAACGGAGTCGGATATTTGTACCAAAAATAACTATATTACCCGATTCGATCAAAGTCTTTTGAATACAATTAGTTATATTACGAATCATCTAAAATATATAACACTAATTATGAAAAACTAATTTCAATATATAAAATTGTAAGAACCAATATGATGACATGTGTCATAGCTGAAATGTTGTAATACTTCTCTTTTAATATATAGGGGATCACTATATTCCTAATACCAATTTTCATATATAAAAATTACTTCGTTAAGCTGCACGAGCCCATCATTTTCTCCATCGAGTTCATGTTGAATCACGTTACATGTAAGTTTTCTTTTTTCTTGACTAAAAAGTAGGAATTTCAGGTTTATCATTTTCATGGTACCATTATTCATCTTTACCCCCACTAAAGATATATTTTCAGAAACACCTTCTTAATGAAGTGGTAGAAGATTATTATATCCTTGTTTTCTATATATATAATAAATAACTAGATGATAATCTGCGCGCATGCGCATAGTAAGTTTTTTATACTAATGTTTGTTCATTAAATGGTTTTAATTGCATTTTGTAACATTACAATTTTTATCAATTGCAACTGACGAATACAAATATTAATCTCTTAAATATATCATCGTCGTTGACGAGTTAACATTTTAAAGTTCATTTTAATTATTTGTTAAGACCTCATATGCATAAAAGAAAATTAAGCTTTGCAGCTGACACAAATCACCAAAACCAGATAGGCAACATACATTGTAAAATGAAAGAGGATTAGGTTTCTGCTCTCAGTTTGTTTACCATTGACTCTTCATAATTGATTTTATTTTCTACCTCAATAAATTTGTGCTGTCATTTTCGTTTCTATTTCATAGATATGAGTTTTTTTTTAGTTTCTTCTATTAATTCGGTAAATTATATAAGTGTCAATTTAAAAAAATTGACATCTGTAACTATTAGTTACATTCCATATACATATCTAAGAATCAAAATTTTGAAGAAAATTTCCGGCAAACTCTATTCACAGATTAGTGTTTAAATATAATATATCAAGCTGTTATAGAATATAAGTGCAAACTCAAAATATAAATGTCTGTCTAGTATATATTCACAAGTTCAGTATAAAAATTATATAATTCTAGAACAATGAAATAAATTACTTATTTTATTATCCTATCTTTTTGAGGTTTAGTTATTTAAGAGTATACCGATAAAATATAAAATAAATAAATATATATACATATATATATATAATACTTTACTATTTTAGTATATGTAAACTATGTATAAACTAAAGAATTGTTTGATTTATTAAATGATAAACCATAAAACTTATAATAAAAAACTCAAATCTCTAGTCTTACAATAATAATAGTTAGATAGAATATTAGGGAGAAACAAATATTAGAAGAATGATGAAATCTCTCATTCTTTGAACAAACTAAATAAAAAGTGATTAAAATCTTGTCATGATATTTCATTAAAATTTCTTTGGAAATAAAAATCATGACTAAATTATTTAATCTGAAAGAAATAATATATATAATACTTCCAATATTAAAAATTACTTCGATTTAAATAATTGTATTTATGGGATTGTCAAGATCAAATATAATATTAGAAACCACCTATTTAAAAAATAATTTACATACATAAAAGTGTATACATTAGAGTAAGCACATAAATCAAAGCCAATACTCTTTGTTAATTTATGATCATGTTTTCGTACATAAATCAAAATAATCATTTTATTTACTTTATATGGTAAATAATTAAGTTTTAGTAATATTGACATAGATATATATATATATATAGTATATTTTAATATAAATATTTATTATTGACACTTCCTACTCATATGATTTTATTAACATTTGTATATTTGTTTTAATAAAATTTAAACCGTTAATCACAAAAACATTAATGTGAGATTTTTCAATACATATTTCAAAATTAAAATATTAAAATCTCAATAATTTTTCACTGCAAATTTTGAAATTAACGTATTTATATATTCTTATATAGTATGTAATTTAATTTAAATGATATATATATATATATATATATATATATATATATATATATATATATATATATGTATGAATATCTATTAATGAGACTTCATATTCATATGATTTATAATCATGTGTATCTTGATTGAACAAAAAATAAGTTAACCCATTGATAAAAAAATTCAATGTGGAATTTTTACTATTTTTAATAATTTATAGTCATTTAAAAAAATTCAAAATATAACATATAAGCAAATATCTAATTTTTTATATTATATGCTCAATGTGATTGTTTAATCTCTTTTAATAGTATAAAATTAAACAAAAAAAAAGATGATACAAAAATTGTTATCAAATATGTAATATTTGTAATCATTAATTATCATATATATGTTAATCATATTAGGTAATTACGTAGTTTTTATTTAATGAAAGAAAAAAATATTATTTTGTACACTACTAATTAATTTGATAGTTAGTATAATAAAAAATATAATATATATTTATACGGACCAACTTATTTTTATAAAGATTCTAAAAATCATCCTAATGATAACACGTGGCTACAAAAATATATTGTAATACTCCATAATTAATAATTAATAGATTATTTAAATAAAAAAAGTAAAAAAAAATTATGTTTTCAAATCATACTTTTTTCAAATTATACTTTTTATAATTGTTTTCAAATTGTTTTTAAAATTTCTTTTTGAAAATCGAAAATTATGTTTCAAACTATTTTTTTTTATTTTTCTCTATATTTCAAGTATTTATTTATATATTTATTAGAATCCTAAATTTCACATTTTAAAAAACTCTAAACCACCTCCCACCTCTCAACTCTAAACTCGTCTAGATTAGTCAACCCTTGAGATATAAATGTGTTTATTCATCATTAAAAGTAAGAATAAAAATGGTTAGTGTAAATATAAAAAGTGGTTCTATGAATATGGTGTTTGTGGTAATTTTCCATAAGGGTGAGTGTTTGCATATACCTTTTTAGTTTCATCCGGTTTACGTGAATCTAAACCAATAACTTTTAGAGTGCCGAAAATAGAAGATGTGAACACATGTGGAAGAAAACAAATTAGAAATAGTGAAACAGCTACTTGAGTAATCGAATCCAGCTTGCCATCACCAAAAAAAAAATGGCATCACCTAACTTCGTTCATGTGACTTGTAAAAATCTACCTAATTTAATTAAGGTTGTCCAACTGAATTTTCTTTCGGCTTTTTGGTGGTTTTCTACCTGTTTCAATAACATTGCGATGTATATATATTATTTCTTACACACATAATCACCATATCAAGAAAAACCGAAAGGTAATATTCGAAATATAAATCTCGCAGATGACTCTAATGTTTTTTTGTGATATTGGCTGTAAATCTGTAATATTTTGAACAGACAAAAAAAGAAGGCACCTCGTAAATCTTTTTAATTATTTGTACGTAATAATTAATGTGGAATATATGTCTTTGACAAGTCAAACTTTCTTTTGGTATGAACGGTGCCGACGACGGAGCTCTCGAGTGCTGCTGTATCAATGATTCGAATGGATTGAATATTACCGCTCCATTCCTTTTTCTTTCACACACACAAGACTTAGACGCTTATAGCTTTTTCTTCAAGATTGATAGTTAAGGAGGAGCATATAACTGAACTTAAATAATTAAATTAATTAATTATTCAAACCCCAATTAAATTGCAATTCAGACCCCAATCAGAGCCTAACGGTAATAACATAGCGTTAGGTTAGCTTTTGTTTGTTCTTTTCCTGATGAGATGCAACCTAGTTTTCTCGTATAAAAGATTTTGTTCTAAGTAAAAAAAGATTAGATGAGAAACGTTAGGTCTTGATACCGATCTATCCAAATTAAAAAAAGATCTGTATATCCAAATTAAAGTTTTTCTGAGTGATGTCTCTTTAGTTATAATTAGGTTCCTCTCAAAGGGCTCTTTAAATCTTGGCCTTATGTTGGCACATGCCTAAGTTAAAAACCAAGTTGCACCTCCAATAGCGACGCAACACATTAATGCCTAAACCCTAATTATATCTTTTACTTTTTCTTTGTTGAAAAGAATAATCAAATTCACATTTCAATATGAGACTCTTTCAATATTCCTATTACACTCCAGACAATAGTCTTATAAATCATTTAAACACGATAGTAAGGCTTTCGAAATATACTTCTCTAACCTCCACTTTTCTGTATCTAAAAAAGTGAATGTATTATAATGGAAAAACCACCAATATATCTCAGAAATAAATATTTCCTTCATATATTTTTCCTTTTAAGACATTATCTAAGCCAAATATTTGTTCTTTGTTTGTGAATATTCCTCACCTCTTAAACTGAGTGAAGAGAAAAGGAGTCGAAGATAGATGACCCTACGAACATGGCGATGTTAGCTGGGACCAATTAAATAAAAAGCTTTCCCATCAATTTTTCTTTGTTTGATGAAATGTCAATGATTTTGAATCTTTATAAAGTCTTAGATAAGATTCTAACTTACGTTCAAAATATTAATTGTTTCCCTAGAGACTCAAGGGGAAGTCCACAAGCCTAGCCTATGTTTTCAGACAAATATTTCGCGAATAAGTCTTTACTTTTTAATAGAATAGAATACTTTATTGATTTCCGATTGTTGGGATTGTTAAATCCCATGTCCAATTCTATATTATCTGATTAGCACGATATTGTCTACTTTGGGCCTAATTGGCAAGCCCGCATGGATTTACTTTTGGTTTCCATCCCAAAAGGCCTCGTACTATTAGAGTTGGACATCTCTTTATATATTGAACTTTCCTTTGTCTAATATTCCGATGTGGGACTTAACTTGTTATCTCAAATTCTCCCCCTCAAGCTAAGGATCACATTCATCTCGTGTGTTTCCTTCGGCGAATTATCTTCGGTACCATCTTGTACCAGTAATCGCATGGCTTCCTTTGAGAATGTTTCTCCCACTACATCTCGGTCCTTTGAGATTGTCATCACAGGTTTCATGATCATCTTGACTGTTTCTGCTGAACCTCCCTTATTCTTATTTGAAGGGTATTTTGGTCTTCTTGCAGATCTTCGTCAACCTGGTGCTTTGATACCAATTGTTGGGATTGTTAAATCCCATGTCCAACTCTATATTATCTGATTAGCACGATATTGTCCATTTTGGGCCTAATTGGCAAGCCCGCATGGATTTACTTTTGGTTTCCATCCCAAAAAGCCTCGTACTATTAGAGTTGGACATCTCTTTATATATTGAACTTTCCTTTGTCTAATATTCCGATGTGGGACTTAACTTGTTATCTCACACCGATGACCTCTTATTTCTTATAAATAGTTTTCCTGTGCACATACCCAAACATGTCACATGGAATCAAGTAAAATTGGTCCCTACATATCGTGGAACACTTGACACTTGAATGAACAGAAGGAACACACATATTATGTATTTTTTTTCCTCTCGTAGGGAGAGCCACAAACTAGTCATTCCATCAAATCGTCACTTGTTAAACCATTATCTATTCGTTTATATCAAAAAGACGTTAGTTAATATTGTATCTTATTTTTGTAATATTTAAATACTCGTTTCCTCAACTTTTGTATTTCATTTGAAGCAAATTAATTAGTCCATCATCCATCTGAAAGATTAATGGAGACAATAATTCATTTCATCAAGCGGTTCCTTTAAATTGGTATCGCTCATCAATATATATACTCTCTCTGTTCCTAAATGATCAATATTTTGAAAAACAAATAGTTTCAAAAAGATGTATATTCTATATTTTCTATAAAAAAATTGCAAACTTTAAGAAAATTAATTGGTTTTATTAGATTATTTTTTGTTAAAAGTTGTTGAAAATTAAAAATTACAGAAAACGATAAATTTATTATAATGATTTAATACGTTTTCTTAATAAGTGTGAAAACACTAAAAATTCTATCTATTAGAAACGGAGAGAGTATATTTTTTTTTATTATTATTATTATTTATTTCAAGTTTTCAATATATAATTCAAGTTTTCAAAATTTTGTTAAGAGTAGTCTCGACGATTATTAGTTATGCGGGTAGTGATTCTAACTAACATAATAAAAAAGACATTGTGTAAGTTTCTTTTGGAAAAGACCTTTTGCATCAATTGATCGCTTAGATTTGTCTACTAGGTAATTTTTTTATGTTTATGCACGAAATTAAATATTTATATAGTAAATATATTATAATAATTAATTAATAGTTTATTTCAATTTTAAATCACTTTATAATTTAATGTATAATTTTTATTAATAATATTGTGTTGTTTTAATTAAACATATGATCTTGGATGTGCAATATCTAGCCGGTTTGGTTATCAATTATATATTTTAGATAGCATAACTTCTCTGAAATCAGTAATAATATCTTTTGTTCTAAAAAAATTAAAATTTTGATTATTTGGAGATAATTATAATTGTTATAATTGTTTCACAAATTTTATTGATTTTATTTATCGCATTAGTTTAGTTTTTCATCTTAGATGTGTAAGTATTATTTTGTAATATTCATAATAACTTGATACAAACTGAATTTTCCAAAAGTATTAGAAAAAAATAAACTCATGATCAGTAAAAAGTTGCATAAAAGAAAATAACCATTTTTTTCTGAAAACACATGAACGCATATAGATATTTACAATAATTAAAATAATTTGTAAACTCTAAGTAATGTATACCCTAGGTTTATAAAATGTAAAATAAAAATTATTTTAAATAATCTTAAACAGAATAATTCAGATTTACTTATGTACTTTTATTTTGGATATATTGGACTTTATGAATAAAAACTAAAATTAAACAAAATATTAAGTAAAAATAGATTTTTAATAGTTGAAAATATAATATTTTTTTATTAAAAGTATCTAGAGTTATGCTAGTCAAAAATATTTTCTAACTATTTTATCAAATATGCTTATGGTAAAATTAGTTTTAATAAGAAGATAATTTAACGTTTTAACAATAAATACCAATTATATTTTGTGATTTGTTTTTGAGTAATCATGTTACATAAGAAAACATTTTATAAATATTTTTAAGGTTTTCTAACTATAAAATATTTTTAGCCAACTAAAGATTATTTTTCAACTAAGCTATTTCGGTTTTCTAACGGTTTATTAGCCAACTAAAGATTATTTCTGTAATTATATAAGAAAATAGATAGATACAAGGAACATATTTTTGTTAGTTTGAAAATATATTTTATGTTCCTTAAGATTATGTTCTAAAGGAAATGTTATTTTTCTTATTTTCAAGATTGTTTTTGTTAGATTTTTTTATGAAATCACATTATATATAAATATATTTTATTATTTGAAATTCGTTTTTCATAAATTTATAAATTTTTATTTTCATATATATGTTATTTGAAAAATTGAAAAGTAAACTTCTAATCAATATAAATTATTATATAAAAAGGAAAAAATAATTTTAATAATGATAATTAGATTAATATTTTTAATTCACTAAGGTTCTTTGTATTATTTTCTGTAATTATATAATAAAAAAATATTGATACAAGGAAACATATTTTTGTTACTTTGAGAATATATTTTATGTTGCTTAAGATATGTTGTAAAGGAAATGTTTTTTTCTTAATTTCAAGATTATTCTTGTTAACTTTCTTTTTCTATGAAATCACATTATATATAAATATATATTTTTATTTGTTTTTTAATAAATAAAAAAGAAAATTAATTTTTAATAGTAATTTGATGTAATATTTTTAATTTATTAAAAATACCTCTCTAATAACCATCGTAAGAACTTTTGGAAATTAACTTTTTAAATAATATTTAGAGATACTAAAGATGACATATGTAGTAGATCTTACATATTTTTTGAATAAAGGAAAGATGACATATAAACCGCTTAGGAAATTTTGGAAAACAAAAAAAAAAAACTTTCCAAAAAAAAAAAAAAAATTTGGAAAACAAAAAAAATGAACAAGTTGGAGCATTCGGTACGTGAAAAATAAACGGTGCTCGTGGGATAGTCGAACGGACAATGACGTGAAACTCACTCTCATGTGCTACTTTGGGAACATATTACATGTTTCTATAACCTTTTGTTCCTTACTTCGGGTTGCTTCAGGCTTCCGAAGGCCACATCATTCATATCTTCTGAGAAGCGATGCTTTTTTTTTTTGTTTCCTTATCTTAAGGATAATCTTTTAAGCTTTCTACTTTTTAAAAACAATTCTTTTGAAATTTGTTTTTGTGTGGCTCTAGAAGCGATGCTTTTTTTGTTTACTTATCTTTTTTTTTTTTTTGTAACTAATGTTTACTTATCTTAAAGAGGTATGTATATATACTCTACAGAAATAAACGCTGATATTAAAAGAGATTACAAACAGATCGAACATAATCACTTGAAAATGCCAGTTGTTTACTTGGTGGGTTGGCTTTCTCGGCTAGCCTAGTAAGTTCACCTTTAGGATTATATAGTCTGGTTCGTCTGTATTATAACTTGTAAGACAGTTGTGTAACTGCGTTGCTCGAGTGCTCGCAAGGCAAGTTGACTTTAGATTCCTCCAGTCCCCGGACGATTCATATTATTAAAGAAAATTACTGGAAAACTAATTTTAATTTCTTTTGTTTTCAAAACTGGAAAACTGAATAAAAATATGTTTAGGAATGTTTTTGTTTTAAAATAAAACTAGATTCTGACCTGTCCTTTGAAATGATGGATATTTTTTTTTTTGAGAAATTTAATTTTTTATGTTTGTGTTATTTTTTTGTAATCATATTTGTGTTTAATATTAATTTAATTTAATATAATTTTTGATGACTATATTAAATATATCAAATTGCATAACTATACACTTGTGCCATATGCATTTCAAAAATGATTTTTAAACTATATTCCTAAAGTTTGCAACATATTATATTTTCTTAGTAGTTACCTAACATAATTAGTCAAGAATATTCGTACCAAAATAAACCTGACGGAGAATCGATCCAAAAATCAAAATCTCATACTCTATTAGACTTGGCTTACATACTTGAATGGTTCTTAAAGTGTTATATCCGAAAACCAATATCAAATCCAACCCGCACCAAAAATCGAACAAAAGTTTCGAAAAATGTTTGAAAAAATAATTTTTAATATATTCTGTTAAAATGTATATATATATATATGTAAAAGGGTAATATGGTCTTCACTAACTCCAAGTAAAATCACATTTAATAAACAATTTTTAATTGGATAACCTATTTAAACCCCATTAAATTGAATGAGTTTATATGAATATTTATTTCTATTAAAACTTCACTTAAACTCCGTTAAACCCTATTTTAACATCATGTGCTTTGTTAATTAATAAACTTAATGTCTATGTAAAATATTTAAAATTTTAATAAATTAATGTCTGGTTGAATAAATCCCAATTTGGAAAAACTGGTGTTCAATTGTATTTTTGCTAAAAATATATGTAAAATATGATTACAAACTGTAAATGGGAATGCTTTTATATCGATGTAAACAGATTTGAATCATACAGGGACAGATTTGAATAGAGTCAATCAGCTTCAAATATTTTAAATATAAATTATATATACCATTATTATTAGGCTCGTGTAAAAACTGTCAAAAAAAATATAAAGCAGTTTTAATATAACCACTTTTGATTTTAGAAGTAATATGTGGTTATTAAATTGCCACTACGCAAAGAAATAGGGAGTAACGTTTTTTTACTTTACAACGAGAGTTACTAGGTGTTTTCCTGCACAATGTACAGTGATAAATTTTTTAAAAGTTAAATTATATTTAAAATGAAATTTATTAATATTATATATTTTATTATTTTTGACTAATATTTAATATAAAGTTGATTATTTAAGCATAAAATAAGCAAAAAATAATTTTGTTTATTTTAAATTATATTTAATAATATATATTTAATATATTTTAAATTTGAATCTTAGATAAAAAATTTATCTATTTATTTTTGTTAAATGTATTAAATCAACTTGTATAAAATTTCTAAAAAATCATATAAAAATTGTATAGTTATTAAAAATTATAGCTAAATAATATTTATAAAATTTGTAGATATCTAAACGAAACTAATGAAATTACGATTAACAATTTATTAATATTTTAAAAAACATGTAGAAAATTTTGAAAATATTAGTAATAAAAATTGTATAATTATAAAAATACAATTAAATAATGTATTTCGAAATTTATAATGCATATTTCAATATATTTATTTTAGTGATGATTTATGAATTATTACCTACGTTGCACGGAAGCTTCATCGGACGTCCGCTTCCCGCTTCGGAATCGGAATCGGAATCGGAACCTTGTGGAAGCTTGCGGAATCTCGCTTCGAAAACGTTTCTAAAATATTCTCTTTAAAAACCTGTTGGAAGCTTATGATTCCGTTTTAGAATCACGCTTCCGTTTAAAAAACAAATACAATGTATATCAATAAAATATAAAACCATAGTTTTAATCTATATAAAATAAAAAAAAATTAATAGTAATGAATATTGAGTTATAAATATACAAATATCAAAAATAATACTATAAATTATCTTTATGCATTGAGATTTTTTATTAAAGATATAGCACATATTGAAACATATTGTGTCAATTATTTATGAAGATTAAAAATAATTAATATAATATTTTTTGTAAACATAATTTATGTGTATTTTTACAGTTTTAATATAAAATCATTTCAAAATTATTATAAATGAATAAATGTTTTATTTCAAATTTAAATCATATAATTTTTAGTCCTAATTTTTATGAAAAATTTACACACATATATATATATATATATATATATATATATATATATATATATATATATATATATGGAAATACGCTTCCAACACGTACCCGCTTCCTAATATTTTAAAACTTCTCGCTTCTGCGCTTCCTTACGCTTCCGCTTCCACGTACCCGCTTCTGTTTCCATGTAACATAGATTATTACCATATTTTAAAAGTTTACCAAAAATATAAATCAACATTAAATGTAATGTATTAGTTATTGCCATATTCTATAAAATTTACCAAAAATATATGTCAGTAATAAATGTGATTGTCCATGTCATATTAATTATAAGCAATGCCATCAATCTTGTTAGCTATGTCATCATTGTTTTTGTAAAAATGATTGTAGAGAGGACATGTGACAAAATCACTTCGCAAATATAGTCTAGGGAATATGCAGTTACATAAAATAAGGAGTTGTATTTAATTTTTGAAAGAGTAAAACATGAAAATAATTAGTTGGACATAACATTTATCAATTGGTCATGATCCTGATTTAATAGAATAGATCAGAGTGTTTTAAAATTTAATACTCCCTCTGTTTCATTATAAGTGTCGTTTTAGGTTTCAACACACGGATTAAAGAAACAATTAATTTTGTATTGAAAATCGAAAATGACACTTATTTTGTAACGAAAAAAATTCTCTAAAACGACACTTAATACGGAGGGAGTATGTAACATTTGAGTGAAGTGGAGTTTGAATGTTTCTTTTTCCAGCGCTTTTGCATTTTTTAAGGGAGAAAGTTGATTACCATATCTATATATATAAAGTAGATTTTTATCCCTTCTCATGACAAGTGGTAGGGGACTTTTGCGACACGTGTCCCCTTTTGTTTTTTTAATATTTAAGGTCCTTATTCTTTTAGATTATTGTAATTTAGCTCATCATTTTCTAATTGTGTACTATCTAATCATTCTCACATTAACAATCATCATATTTTGAGAATCTACTTTACTGATCCTTACCATTCAAGAAATAAGTAAAATAATATAAATATATCTATATATATAAAGTAGATTTTTATCCCTTCTCATGACAAGTGGTAGGGGACTTTTGCGACACGTGTCCCCTTTTGTTTTTTTAATATTTAAGGTCCTTATTCTTTTAGATTATTGTAATTTAGCTCATCATTTTCTAATTGTGTACTATCTAATCATTCTCACATTAACAATCATCATATTTTGAGAATCTATTTTACTGATCCTTACCATTCAAGAAATAAGTAAAATAATATAAATATATTTTAAATGTTTAATTTATTCACAGCTGAAAATAGCATAAACTTTCATTATTTTCTTATTTTTACTATTTTCTATTATATCATTTACAAATTATATATTTATTTTAGTATTAAAATCATAAAATAACCAAACTAAGAATAAGATACTAGAGCACAACAAAAAAAATTAAACCTAAAACCTCCACAATCACTGAGAAAAACAAAATGTCATAGTAATACTAACTCAATAAGGGTCTGGAACTGAAAGAAGATCAAGACCGAAGATTAATTTACCTCATTGTAATATAGAGTGTCTTGACTATAACAAATAGAAATATAACAAAGTAATCCCCCTAATATAAAGAAACTTGACCAAACACCAACGAAATCATCAAACCGTGGAGCCGTCATTGAGTTATAAAACACATCATATAAGTCAAATCACCAAAACCTAGATCTTAAGAACCAAGACGAGCAGAGACTATTGATGGTAAGCCAACGACGAGGAAGACAACATCAAAGACGACTAAATTATGACCCAACCCAAGAAGATGTAATTCCTAACATCATCTGAAATCTAAGGAAGAAGAGGAGCAACCAATATTGACTGGAATAGCCTACAACGCCGTGAGAAACAACCTTACAATTGAAACCTCATAAACCCAATCTACAACAAATACAAAATAATCTCAAAGTGGAGAAGGCAAGGAAGAACAAGAGCATGAGGTGAGTCTTTTCTGGTGATGGTGAGAAGCACCATACACTAGAAAAGTAAACAAAATACATAGATGGTGACAGTTTATTGTCAAAATACGGAGAAAAGGCAAAAAACATCTTAAAAGTTATAATGTTCAAAAATATGAAAAAAAGAATAAAAAACAATTTTGACGCTGAAACCTTTAATTTAGAATCAACAAATGACTAAATGCAAAGTTGTTGAAATTCAATATGTATTTACATTATAGGCTAATTTCACTACTAACGAATACTATACACACAAAACACATTATTGAAAAAAACAAACACAAAATATATTAACCTATCACTACTACTATATAACACAATAAAAATACCAAATATTGCTCTTAACAAATCAAAATGACCACATAATTACATTATCCAAAAAATTATATTCTTACCAACAAGCGTAACTATTAAAAGGGTCAATTGCATCGAATAAGCGCTCAGAGAGGTCCGATTCTAGTGTGTTTCATATGAGACGTGTGTTACAAGCTATATAACTTAGAATGAGTTGGATACCAAAGAGAGTTTCGAAAAATAAGAATCAGCTTGCATAGCATCGAAAACGAAGTATAGAATACCTACAATTCGGTAGGGACCGTCCCATATTTATTTGATATTTCATCGATCTAAAGACCCATCAGGCTATATTATGCCTACATTACTTATATCGCAAGGGACCAATAATAACAAGTGAGGCATACTAAACAAAAAAAGCTCAATAATATAAACCCTAACCCTTCTTAGTTCTTTTTTTCTTTTTCTTAGCTTTCTGACATTTATAAACCTTGAAAACATCCAAACACTAACAGAAAAAAAAAACTAGTTTGATTCGTTAGATTCTTCTAATTGTTCTAAAAACACTTCATGTTTCGTTAGAGCTCATTGTTTTACTATCTCCAAAACCAGACAATGTCTAAGCAATGCCTTGTCTCAATCATCCAGAAGTAGATGTCTACATCCATGGCAATATATCTGGCCTTGTCGTTGACGTTAACTCTGTTATTTTCTTTTCATTGTAAAAAACTGAATAGAGAAAACAGAGTTTGGAGGGGGAAACGAGTGGAAGCAGGGGATTACATGGCTTGTTTCTCATAGGCGTGAGGTGGCGCTAAGCATTGATTCTGAGTGGAGGACGGGTGTTCAGTCCAAGAGTATGGGTTACTGTTGCTAAGAAGGCCAAGTCCAAGTAAGCTCAGCTCTGTTGTTCTTTATTTCTCCTTCTCTTTTGTGTGGATCGTCTGGTTTCTTACATAGATTGTAGCTGAACTGTTTAGTTTGAGATTGGCAATAGAGAAACTGTTTGAGCTGGAGACTATGGATATGGTAGTGTTGGGCTTGTTGAGTTTGTCTGTTTATTAACAATGTTCATCTTCGTTGTTTGTACAGGATTCGGTTGATTAGAATGATGAACTTAGGAAATGGGGTGACTAAAGACGTTTTTATTAGGATCAACACAATGGGTTACAAGACTGATCAAAGGTAAGGAGACAAGATCAAAGGTTTAAACGACAAGATCCAAGAGATGATTAGGAAACCCTAAATCTAGCCGCTTAGTGTGTGATGTGTCCAAAAATCCTTCTTTCGTTGCCTCCTCCTTCTCTCTTATAGTGCCCTTGTGCGTGATGCCCTAATCGCGCTTGTCCTTTGGGCCTTGTCGCCCAAAGGCCGAGTATGTGGGCCTTGGTACTGTTTCGTCCAAGTCGAGTATAGCTGATCGGCTTAGCTGACCGGCTTAAAGTACTCTAGGGTCGAGCCGACGGCTCTAGCCGCTAAGCCGACTAAGCTCGATCGACCTTGTCGGGCTAGGGCCTGTTATTTGATGGGCCTTGTGGAGGGATGTAATCCATCTCCTACAATAAGTCCCCCCCCCCAGTTCACTTGTGAGCGGCTTGTCGGTCTCAGTGAATTTGCGGGTCAGGTTCGTTCATATAACAGGATCTAATGCCGGCGACAGCTCGTTTTACCGGTATATGGTTTTAGTCGCGTGCCGCGTCTAGTCGCTCCGCGTTACGTCTTCTCACGATGCGTTGTGTTTTACTCGGGAGGTAAACTTCTCGAATTAGGAGCCCAGGCGGTCTTTGGATGGTTAACTCTGTTGAGTTGGTTCGGGCTAGAACCGGAGATTAATTTCGGTCCGGTTTCTTGATTGAAAACCGGTTTGGGCGAGAAACCGAACCGTCGCGAGTAGGCTTTTGGGCATTTAGGCGGCCTTTGAAACCCATTTAGGCCTTTGTAGACCTAATGATGATGCTTCGAAGAATGCGCCTCGTTTTTGCTATAAATAGGCGTCTCTCCTTTGCTTTCGTCATTCTTCTCTGCAGACTCAGGTATTCCACTTTCTCTCCCTTCTCTCTACTTTTACTTTCTCTCTCTAGATAAGCCTTCTGTAGCGTAGGGTTTTCTGCTAGCGATCTAGCTAGTTTAGTCGTCCCCCCGAGTAGAAAGGATATGGCTTCAGGGAATCGGTTATCGCGCGAGGAGAAAGGGAAAGATATAGCTACCTCTCCGAGCCCGGCTAGGGATGCGGACGGGGGTCCGTTGGAGGATTTCGACATAATCCATCGTGATGCTCTGCGGGATACGGAGAACATGAGCCTTTCCCAGCGTCTTCTGGTCGCTGACGCCCATAGGCAGTTTCGCGAAGAAATCGAAGGAAACATTGAGGACGAGGGTAGAGAGGCGAGTGGTTCTGAAGCGCCTATTTCTGAAGCGCCTAGCCTTGTTGTGAGACCCAGGAGACGGGCTCATCGGAGGGGTCGTATCGACCAGTCAGACCGTCTTCCCGCTCCGAGAAGCGTTCCGTTCGACGAAGTAGACTGCCGTCCTGTGATATATCACCCTGGTGGAATTTTCGAAGAACTACCTTCGCTGCCTCCCGAAGCGTTACGCGACCCGCGAGTTCAATCATGGGGAAACGTTTTCAGTTCCTGTTCTTCCAACGAGACTGTGAAGAGATTGCTAAGGGAGAATGGTGGCGCAGGAGTCACCTTCCTCATTCCGTCAACCGAACAGCGGCCGTGGTCGCCACCGGTTGGTTACCAGTGCGTGTACGAATCTTACTTCAAGGATCAGACGAAGCTCTGGTTCCCAATCCCCAGACTGATCACGTCTTACGCGTTTCGTCGGGATATCGCGATTTCTCAGCTGCTGAATGGGTCGCTGCGCATAGCTGTCATGTTGATGGTTATGGCAGCGAAGATGGATGTTTCGATGAGCGTGAGGGTGTTCGAGGAGCTGACTTTCACGAAGGCGGAGCCTAACGGGATCTTTTCAATAAAGATGCGAGCGAGTTACAACGTCTTGACCGGTCATCCCAACAAGACGCAGGATTGGCAACGCGCATACTTCTTCATTAAGTCCGACGAGCATGCCTTCGAGGAGCCGCCGGGGGACGATTATCGCGTTTTATGGAATCAGCAACTTGGTAGAGATTTGTCTGTTTACTCGTATTCTGGTCGATGGTTCTGATGTTCCCTTTTTCTTTTGCAGTTCGTCATCCCAATACAATTGCCTATCCTGAGAAATTCTTTGAAACTGCTCAACTGATCGCGACGCATAGTCATCTCAGGTGGCCGGATCTTAGTCGTGAGTGGATACGTCGGCAGCAAGCTAGGATCGCTAGAGGTAAAATTGCTGTTCACCTTAGAGAGATGTTCTTGAACCTTTTTCGTAGTCTTCGTGTCTGATCTCTCTTTCTTATACAGTTGATTGGGAATCGAGACTTCCTTGTGTACTCGGCCCCCGCAAGTCACGTCTCTCCCTGTTTACTCGGAAACAACAAAAACTCCTTAACCAAGCTAGAAAGATGGAGGGAGTTCCCGACTTGAGTGCCCTGTTGAAAGGGAAGCTTCAAATGCTCTCAACAAAGTCGTCTTCTGCCGGTGCCTCAGAAGTCAGGCCTGTCCCCGTAGATGGAGATGTGAACTCTGAGCCACCAGCTCAGAGTTCCCCAAAGAAGAAGGCCAATAAGGCCAAGAAAAGGAGTGTCCCTTCGGAGGAGGCACCATCTTCTGCTGATGTCTCTGAAGTCGCGGCTAAGAAGAAGAAGAAAAAGGAGAGCAAGAAAAGGTCTCGTGAGGAGGCTTCTGTTGAGGTTTTGGAGACCTCAACTGCCGCGGGGAATGATGATGCGGAAAGAAACGATCCAACCAACTCTACTCGGGGATCGCCTGAGGAACGTCCCAAGAAGAAGTTGAAGAAAAAGACAGCGGAGGATGATGGGACTTCAGCTCCCGGGATTCCTTCTGGAAGTGGGGAACCGGCAACCGAAGCCGGAGATGGCTCACGGGATGAATCTCCGTTAAGTAAGGGAGCCCCTTCTTCTTCTGCGAGGGAGACAGGTGCGGGAAGCGGAGGTTCGCTTCCGCAGAAGGCGGGAGGAGGAATTCGCTTCCGGATCACGTAGAGTTCCTTTACGACGAGGCGACTCCGTTGGTTCTGAATCCACTTCAATGTGCTGAACTCACCCGTCAGATCCGTGGAGGGACCAAAGAGTTGCCGCCGATCGACGACTTATACTTCAAAAAGGAGTACATTGACGCGGCTATGGCGGGCAGACGGGTAAACTCGCTTTTCCCTTATTCCCCTTTTCTTCCTTAAAAATTTCCTAAGTCTTTATTGCTTCATGCAGAGCGACGAGAGCATGAATTATCTCGTTGAGAAGTACGACAGCACCTTGAAGCAGACGATGGTCCAGCTGGGCGCCTCGGAGAAGCTCGCACGGACCAGGTTGGGCGTGATCGAGAGGTTACGTGCTGAAAACAAAAAGGCCTGCGACAAAGCGGCCAAAGAGAAAGAGGTCCTCCGAGTCAAATTTGAGGAGTTGGAAGACAAATTGAAGTCTGACCGTCTTGCGAAGAAGGACGCTCTACGCGAGAAAACTCGCTTAGAGCGGTTGGTCGCTTCCCTCGAGAAGGAGAAGGCTGAGCTCGAGGGAGAGAGGGACGCTGTCGTCGGGACGCTGGTCAAAGAGAGGCAACGCCTGAGGGACTCTAGGGTTCAGGAGGTCACCCGCGAAAGGATCAAGGTTCAAACGGCTATGGCGGACAAGTCTACTCGCTGCGTAGGTAAGATGAAGGGATATCTGGATCGCCTTAACGCGCTAGAGAAGGCCAAAAATCTATACGGGCAGGCTTCAGGAACAAAAAGGTGCCTTGAGATGATAAAAGATAGCGGGGTCGAGATTCCGCAGAGTATGATCAACATCTTCTCGCAGCAGGAGAAGATGTATGAGGCTGAAGTCGCCAATCTTTACCTCGAGCCATTCTCTGAGGATGACTTTGCTCTCTCTCCTCTCAACCTCCCTTCTCGATTTGTAAGTGAAGAGCTCATGGGGGTACTCGACCCGTACGGATCGAATGTTGGCTTGATTGGCCAGGAATCGGCTTCCCAGTTGATTACTTCCCACGAGGCGACCGAAGATCCAGTCGACGAGCCGGTGGTAGATATTACTTCTGCTCTGTCAGAGCATATTGTCGTTCCCGAAGGAACTGTCATCGAGGAACGTCCTGACGGAAACGATCCCGAGGAAGCCGGGGACGCGATTCAAGCAGACACGGGAGATGTAGCCACCGAAGATCCGGCCCTGGTTTCTTCATCTGAGGAGCGAGAAGAGGACGAGGTGGGCGAGGAGGAGAACAGGTCGCTACCGGCACTTATCGAAGAGACGGTTCCGATCCCATCAGTTTCAGACCCTCCTGCTCAAGTTGAAGACCTTGGCGCTCAAGCCGTTGAAGAGGAAACGGTTGAACCGCTTGACCCGAGCAGAGACGACCAAGATGTCGTCGTTTGATCTTGTTGTAATATTAGAATGTTTTCATCGGTGGTCTTGATAGACCTTGTTGTTGTATTTTAAGATTCTTTTTGTGTTTCTCATTATTTATTTGCAACTCTTTTAAGCGATTTCGGTTATCTGTTGTGTTTGGAAAACATCAGATTTTTGTCCTTAATCTTTTGCAAATAGACAAGTGATGAACCGGTAATTGGTTTTACTCGGTTGTCATCATGTTTCGATAACAAAGAGTTGAGTATAAGAGTTGAAGGTTCTTCTGTCCGTTTCCTCAGTGACAATTAAGTAACCGGGTAGCTAAGCCGTTACATTTTAGTCGAGAAAAGGCAAAGATTCACTCTGTTTAGTCGGTTCAATGCTTAGGCATAGGTGAATCGCGACTATTAAGGTCCTGGAGCCAAGTGTCTGATCAGGACATAGCTGTAAGCAAAGGAGCGTGAGTGTCCGCGTGTCCTCTGCTGGAGGCACGGGAGTCATTCGATGTGAAAGTCATTATTTATTCGATTGAGAGCTAGGTAAGGTTTTGACTTTGGTTTTGTTACAGCTGGACCTGTTAAGGCTGCCTACGTACCTCGGTTGAGGATCAAGCCATTCGTAGTTCGTTTTTCCCGAGTAAAAGTGGCTGTGAGTGGCGCATTTACTCGGTCGAGTAGAAGTGACCACGGGGGTGCATCTACTCGTTTTTTTTTTTTTTTTTTTTTGTGTGGAAATACTTCTACGAGTAGAAACGTCGTAGGTGCATTGAGTTCCATGATCGTGGGACTTCTTCGCCGCGCGACGTTTGGAGTCTGTATACGCCAGGCTTGACGACTTTAATGATTTTGTAAGGTCCTTCCCATCTGGCGCCGAGTTTGCCGGCGTTTAGCTCCTTAGTGTTTTCGAACACTTTGCGCATGACGAGGTCGCCGAGTTCCAGGGGTCGTGCGCGGACCTTTTTGTTATAGTAACTTTCTATCTGATGTTGGTAATTCTGGATGCGCAGCAGGGCCTGATCTCTTCGTTCTTCTATCTCATCGAGGGCATCAAGTAGCATTTCCTTGTTGAGCTCGACGTATTGAGGCATCTTGGAACGTCGGAGGCTTGAAACGTTAACTTCAGCGGGAGCCATTGCTTCGACACCGTAGGCGAGGGAGAAAGGTGTCGATTTAGTTGACCCTCGCGGGGTTGTGCGGTGGCTCCATAGGACTCCGTCGAGTTCGTCAGCCCAGTGACCCTTTTTCAGGTCCAGACGCTTCTTAATACCATCGATGATGAGTTTGTTGGAGGACTCAGCCTGACCGTTACCTTGCGGGTAACGAGGAGTGGAGGGGCTTAGTCGTATGTTCCACTTGCCACAGAACTCCTTGAAATTACCTGACATGAACTGAGATCCGTTGTCGGTAACAATTTCATAAGGTAGACCATGGCGACAAATGATGTTTTTCCAGACGAAACCGCGGACTTCTTTGTCTGTGACTTGGGCGTATGCTTCAGCTTCAATCCATTTAGTGAAGTAGTCGGTCAGGACCAGGATGAAGCGTCTTTGGCGGGAACAAGGAAGCGGTCCTATGATGTCCATCGCCCATCGCATGAACGGGTAAGGGGCGGTGGTTGTGCGCAACATCTCGGTTGGACAATGGATGCTAGGTGCGTGTCGTTGGCACTTGTCGCAGCTTCTCGCGTATGACTCGCAATCAGCGTTCATCGTCGGCCAAAAGAAACCTAAGCTCCTTACTTTGATTGCTAACGCACGTCCGCCCGAATGATTTCCGCCAGCGCCTTCATGTGTCTCAGCCATAACCCTTGCTGTCTCGTCGCCATGGATGCATTTGAGGAGCACTTTACTCGCCGTCCATCGGTGCAGTTCATCGTCAAGAACGACGTAATGGGCGCTGCGGGTTTTTAGCCGGCGAGCTGCCCATTTTTCTGCTGGGAGTTCCCCCCTAGAGAGGTAGTCGATGAACTCGGTTCTCCAATCTGGGCCAAATCCGTCGTCGTCTGGAGCAACAGGCTCGACGACCTGGGCGACGAGGGTTTGGTCGGTCAGCATATCGATGCTTGGTTTCTCGATACGATGTATCGGGATTGTTCTTTTCACTTGATCATGAAGCTTGCTGCCAAGGGCAGCAAGGGCGTCGGCTCAGACGTTCTCGCCTCTCGGAACTTTGATGAGTTCGAAGAATTCGAACTCTGCTGCCAAGCTTTGCACTATTTTGAGATAGGCGTCCATCCGATCGTTGCGGGCGTCGTAGTCGCCACTGAACTGACTGGCGACTAACTGAGAGTCGCAATAAGCGCTTAGTCGTTTAGCTTTGACGGCTTTTGCTAAGCGGAGTCCTGCGATCAGAGATTCGTATTCTGCCTCGTTGTTTGACGCGGGAAAGCCAAAGCTGAAAGATTGTCTGATTAGCTCGCCGGTCGGGGACTGTAATTGGACTCCGGCACCTGCTCCTTTGTTGGTCGACGATCCGTCGACGTGCAATGTCCAGTTTGAGCTTGGGAATGTGAGATCTTGCTCTAACTCTGGGGCCAGTTCGACCAAGAAATCGGCAAGGACCTGGGATTTCGCTGCCGTGCGGTTCTTGTAGATGATATCGAGCTCGCCGAGTTCGATGGCCCACTTTGTAAGTCTGCCGGATCTGTTAGTGTTCTGGAGTATCGTTCGGAGAGGCTGATCAGTCAATACTTCCACGGAGTGCGACTGGAAATACGGTCGTAGTTTTCTCGCTGCTTCAACAACTGCCAAAGCCATCTTTTCTAGAGTTGGATACCGCGTCTCGGGTCCTGTCAAGCGTCGGCTCGTATAGAAGATGGGCTTTTGCTCGCCGCGGTCTTCTTTTACAGAACGCTGCTGACTGCAGCCTGTGATACTGCGACATAGAGAGATAGAACATCGCCGACGTCAGGCTTAGCGAGTACCGGAGGTGTAGTCAGGTACTGTTTGAGCTGAGTGAATGCTTTCTCGCACTTTTCGTCCCAAATGAACTTTTTATTTCCTCGCAAGAGATCATAGAATGGCAGGCACTTGTCGGTGGATCTGGAGATGAATCGATTTAGAGCGGCTATCCGGCCTGTGAGCCGCTGCACTTCTCTGCTGTTCTTCGGACTCGGGAGGTTTAGGACCGCAGAGATTTGCTTTGGATTCGCCTCGATTCCTCGCTGTGTGACAATGTAACCGAGGAACTCGCCAGAAGAAACCCCGAAAGTGCACTTTGCTGGGTTTAGCTTCATGCCGTACTTGTTGAGCGTTTCGAAGCATTCTTGTAGATGGCGGAGGTGATCGGTGGCGTGGAGCGACTTAACCAGCATGTCGTCGATGTACACTTCCATGGTGGTGCCCAACTTATCTGCGAACATCTTGTTCACAAGCCTTTGGTAGGTTGCTCCGGCGTTCTTCAGACCGAATGGCATGACCTTGTAGCAATAGGTTCCCCTATCTGTGATGAAGGCCGTCTTCTCGCGATCATCCGGGTGCATCATTATCTGGTTGTATCCGGAAAAGGCGTCCATGAAGGTTAGCATCTCGTTTCCAGCCGTGGACTCGACTAAACGGTCGATGTTGGGAAGGGGGTATGATGTGCCTCAGTCCGAGGAACTCGACCATCAGGAAGATCAGGACATTCCAACCGAGGTTCATCGTCCCAACCAAGGCCGAGCTGTGTACCGGATCGATCCACGGATGGACGGGAAGGAGCTTAGACTAGATCCTCGACCTATCAGCCGAACTGACCGTACGGGGTCGTCTCTCTCTCGGACAACTCGCCAATCTCAGACTGACGGTCAAGCCAGAAGCAACTTAGGCCGAGCCGAACAAGAAACTGGACGCGACTTCTCTTTTCTCGCACGTTTGGAACGTACCGACCGTATTGACGAACTGATCGATCCATTTGATCAGTTCATACACTTTGATCATCCAAATCCCTCTAAGGCACAGATTCTTCATCTTTCAGAAGACTTGGGACGCTTATGGTCGAAGATGGTTCAGGAGACGGACAAGACGGAACAGACGGACCGGCCCGCGACCGTCCTGCTCTTGGCCGCGGTTCAACCAGCCGAAGGGTCACTTTGACCAGTCCGAAAATTGAAGAGTCTTTCTTCTTTGTCTTTCAAAATTCTAGTCAAATGTCTTTAATTTGATTTGTCTTTCAAACTTCTAGTCAAGTAGCCCCTTTGTCTCCTACTTGTACTATAAATAAGTGTTTCATTCCATTAATAAAATCAGATCATTTTGGATTAAGTTTCTGAGTTTAAACTCTCTGTTCTCTTTAGAACTTGTTTTCGATTGTCTTGGTGAGTCATATCCGAGCAATTCACTTCTCAACTAGTTGGTCTTGTGAGTCATATCAAGCAACCAGTTCGAGATCTTCCTTGGCGGACTTGTGAGTCATATCAAGCGCCTTTGAAGTCGGGAATATCAAGGGAACATCCGCAACCCTTGTGCGACCCAACGTTTCATCAGTTCTCCTTTCCGGAGTTCATATCCAAACGAATCCAGTCGAGGGCAATCCGATCTTAGGGTCCTTCAAGTGGTATCAGAGCCACTCTTCTGGTATTCTCTAGCTCGATCCATCTTCTCATCTCCCATTTTCTTCTAAACACTTCTTCATCTGTCTATCTTGAATCCGGGCCCCTCAATACCATCCACTTATTAAAAAAAAAAAAAAAGAAACAAGCAAGATCCATATTATTAAAAAAAAAAAAAAAAAAATGAAAGAAAGAGTTTACTTTGTGGATTGGTGGTGGAAGAGGAAGCCTGCTGGCTGAGGAGAAATCCAGCCTTTGAGGAGGTTAAAACGGATTCTTTCAAAACAAATCTCTTATCTTTCTATCTTTAAAGTTCCCGTGTGTTTTGCTTAAGTTTGGCCATCCAGATTCCGAGATCTGTTCTTCATAGAACTTTGAGTGGAAACTTGAGTGATCACTTTTAAATCGAGAGAAACACGTGTGTGGGTGAGGAACAAACACTTGAGAGTGTGAGTTTTTAATCCTAACGTTTTGTGTTTAAGAAAATTTCAGGAACCATGAGTAGCCATGAAGAACAAAACCGTCCCGGAAATTCAGTTGCTGGACTGTCTAATCTTCAGATGCGAGCTTTGAATGATTCTTTTTCTAACCTTATAAACACAGGTCTAGAGCAGATCCATCAAAGGCTTGACGAACTTCAAGTAAGTCAGTCCCATCCGAGATCAAGGACAAGAACCAATCAGCCGCGAAGGAATACCCGGTCAGATGATGAGTTTCCTGATGAGGACGCCCAAGAGGACGAGGTTAGATCCGCTTACCGGCCTAGAAGAGGTCATAGAACTCGAAACCCAGGTGATGTCAATCCATTTGCTAGAAACAATCGTACTGATGATAGTTTGAACGGATTGAAATTGAAAATTCCACCTTTTGATGGTAAAAACGATCCTGATGCTTTTCTAGAGTGGGAAAGAAAAATTGAGCATGTCTTTGATTGTCAAAACTATTCTGAACTTAGAAAAGTAAGGCTTGCGGCCACTGAATTCTCTGGCTATGCTATTAACTGGTATGATCAAGTGTTGACCCACAGGAGGAGAACAGGTGAGCGACCGATTGAGACATGGGATGAGCTTACCTTGTTGATGAGGAAACGATTCGTGCCAACCCATTATCACCGTGACCTTCACCAAAAGCTAAGACGTTTGCTTCAAGGAACCAAATCTGTGGAAGACTATTATCAAGAGATGGAAGTTTTGATGACCAAAACGGACACAGATGAACCTTTGGACGCCACTATGGCTCGCTTTCTTTCAGGCCTCAACCGTGACATCCAAGATCGTATGGAGCTTCAAGAGTATGGAAGTGTGGAACAGATGCTACACAAAGCCATCTTGATCGAGCAACAACTCAAGAGAAGGAGTTTCTCAAAACCGGCCACTACTTCTAAGCCGGCCTACTCTCCTAAACCGGCCTATGCTCCTAAGCCAAGTTATCAAGACAAAGGTAAGTCTCCTATCACAACACATACTGCCTTTAAAACTAATGTTTCCACTCGTGATGACAAAGGAAAGGCAGTAGACGACTCAAGCCGAGCAAGAGGATTAGATGTTTCAAATGTCAAGGGCTAGGACATTATGCCAAGAACTGTCCAAACCAGCGTGTGATGATTCTCTTGGAAAATGGTGAAGTTGAGTCCGAGGATGAACAAGAAAACAAGGAGGATCTTGGTCCTATCTTTGATGAGGAAGAGGAGTCCTTTGACTACCCACATCACGGACCATTACTTGTGGCTAGGCAGGCATGGAACGATCCCATCTTCGATAAAACGGACGGCCCCGCGAACGGCCACACGGACAACGACCATGACCTGTCCTTTGATTCAGATTCTGAGCCGATCTTTGATGATGAAGATAGTTTTGACTATCCAGCTCATGGACCACTACTGGTCACTAGACGTTCCTTGAGTGTTCAGCCCAAAACCGATGAAAAGGAACAAAGGGAGAATCTCTTTCATTCTCGTTGTTTAATCTCTGAAAAAGTTTGTTCCTTGATCATTGATGGTGGGAGTTGTACTAACGTTGCTAGTGATACTCTTGTCAGGAAATTAGGTCTAGCTACTCGACCTCTTTCTCGTCCTTTCAGGTTGGAATGGCTCAATGAAACTGGTGAACAGTATGTTAAGGAGCAAGTCACGATCCCTCTCACCATTGGTCGTTATGAGGACGAGATTGTGTGCAACGTCCTTCCCATGGATGCTTGTCACATTCTGTTGGGACGTCCATGGCAGTTTGATAAAAGAACCGTCCATGATGGTTACACAAACCGGCACTCCTTTGACCATAAAGGAAAGAAGATCACGCTTGTACCACTCTCGCCCTTGGAGGTCCATCAAGACCAGCTCCAACTTAAAAAGAACCGTGAACAAGAGGCCAAACCAGACAAACCTGAGTCCTCAACCCGGAACTCCAACTTCTTTGTCAAACAAAGTCAGGTTAAGAAGTCTCTTCACTCTCAAAAGCCCTTTCTTTTACTTGTGTACAAAGAATCTCTGATGGCTTCTACTTCTTCTAACCTTGCACCGGAAGTTCCGAGTGATTTGCTAGATGTCTTGCAGGATTATTCGGATGTCTTTCCAGATGAAAACCCAAAGGGTTTGCCACCAGTACGAGGGATTGAACATCAGATTGACTTTGTTCCGGGTGCGTCTCTACCTAACCGGCCAGCTTACAGAACCAATCCGGTGGAGACCAAGGAACTTGAGAAACAAATTGGAGACCTTATGGAGAAAGGTTACATCAGGGAAAGCCTCAGTCCTTGTGCCGTTCCAGTTCTACTTGTCCCCAAAAAGGATGGATCATGGCGCATGTGTGTGGACTGCCGTGCCATCAACAACATTACGGTAAAGTATAGGCATCCCATTCCTAGACTAGACGACATGCTTGATGAACTTTACGGTTCATGTGTCTTTTCTAAGATAGATTTGAAAAGTGGCTATCACCAAATCCGAATGAAAGAAGGTGATGAATGGAAAACTGCATTTAAAACCAAGCTAGGATTGTATGAATGGTTAGTTATGCCATTTGGTCTTACTAATGCACCTAGCACTTTCATGCGATTGATGAACCATATCTTGAGAGCATTCATTGGTCATTTCGTGGTAGTTTACTTTGATGATATTCTTATCTACAGCAAGAACATGGATGAACATAAGAAACATTTGAAATCTGTCCTTGAAGTTCTTAGAAAGGAACATTTGTTTGCTAACCTTGGAAAGTGTTCTTTTGGCACAGATCATGTGGTCTTCTTAGGTTTTGTTGTAGGTGCTGAAGGACTTAGAGTGGACGAGGAGAAAATCAAAGCCATCCGAGACTGGCCAAGTCCAACTAACGTGAGTGAAGTAAGGAGCTTCCACGGCCTTGCCGGGTTCTATCGACGGTTCGTTCAAGATTTCAGTACCATAGCGGCCCCATTGACCGAAGTCATTAAAAAGAATGTTGGGTTCAAATGGGAACAAGCTCAGGAAGAAGCCTTCCAAATCCTTAAAGGGAAGTTGACTAATGCCCCTTTACTTGTTCTTCCTGACTTTTCTAAAACGTTTGAGATCGAATGTGATGCTTCGGGTGTTGGTATTGGTGCAGTTTTGATGCAGGATAGAAAGCCTATTGCTTACTTCAGTGAGAAGCTTGGAGGCGCCACACTCAACTACCCAACTTATGATCAAGAGTTGTATGCTTTGGTAAGAGCTCTTCAAACATGGCAACACTATCTTTGGCCTAAGGAGTTTGTTATCCACACGGATCATCAGTCCCTGAAACACCTTAAGGGTCAACAGAAGCTGAACAAGAGGCATGCCCGCTGGGTTGAATTCATTGAGACATTTCCTTATGTCATCAAATACAAGCAAGGTAAGGAAAACGTTGTGGCTGATGCCTTGTCCCGAAGGTATACTCTTCTTTCAGCCCTCGAAACAAAACTTCTCGGTTTTGAATTTATCAAAGACTTGTATGCTTCTGATCCGGATTTTAAAGAAATTTTCAACAAGTGTTCCAGAGTGGCTTATGGCAAGTATTATCGAAACTCGGGTTTTCTTTTCTATGATAACCGTTTGTGTGTGCCCCAATGTTCTTTGAGGGAATTGTTTCTCAGGGAATCTCATGGAGGAGGTCTTATGGGACACTTTGGAATCAAGAAGACATACAAGGCCGTGTATGATCATTTCTACTGGCCTAGCTTGATGAAGGACGTAGAGAGAATTTGTGGCCGATGTGTGGTGTGCAAGAAGTCCAAAGCCAAGGCATCCAATCACGGTTTGTACTCGGCCTTACCTATTCCTTCTCATCCTTGGATTGATATTTCTATGGACTTTGTTCTTGGATTGCCTAGAACTAAGAATGGCCGAGACTCTATCTTTGTGGTTGTCGATAGATTTTCGAAAATGGCTCACTTTATTCCTTGCCATAAAACTGATGATGCTGTACAAGTTGCTGATCTGTTCTTTAGGGAAATTGTGAGATTGCATGGAATGCCTAAGACCATTGTTTCTGATCGTGATGCTAAGTTTCTTAGTTATTTTTGGAAAACTTTGTGGTCTAAGTTAGGAACGAGATTGATGTTTTCCACAACTTGTCATCCGCAAACTGATGGTCAAACCGAAGTTGTTAATCGAACTTTGTCTGCTTTGCTTAGATCTTTGGTCAAGAAAAATCTTAAGTCTTGGGAAGATTGCTTGCCGCATGTTGAGTTTGCTTATAATCATGCTATGCATTCAGCTACAAAGTTCTCTCCTTTTGAAGTTGTTTATGGTTTTAATCCCTTATCTCCACTTGATCTTTTACCTTTACCTTTGAGTGAAAGAGTTAGTACAGATGGTAAAAGAAGGGCGGACACCATCAAAAAGCTTCATGAGCAAGTTCGAGCCAACATTGAAACCAAAACCGAGGGATACAAAAGATATGCCAACAAGAAGCGAAAGGAGTTGGTTTTCCAAGAAGGTGACTTGGTTTGGGTTCATTTGAGGAAGGAACGATTTCCGGAAGAAAGGAAGTCCAAACTTATGCCTCGAGTCGACGGTCCATTCCGGATTCTTAGAAGGATCAATGATAATGCTTACCAGCTTGATTTGGAAGGTAAGTATGAAATCTCTTCAAGTTTTAATGTTTCTGATCTATCTCCTTTTCTGGCAGATAATCCAGATTTGTGGACAAATCCTTTTGAAGAGGGAGGGAATGATGTGCCTCAGTCCGAGGAACTCGACCATCAGGAAGATCAGGACATTCCAACCGAGGTTCATCGTCCCAACCAAGGCCGAGCTGTGTACCGGATCGATCCACGGATGGACGGGAAGGAGCTTAGACTAGATCCTCGACCTATCAGCCGAACTGACCGTACGGGGTCGTCTCTCTCTCGGACAACTCGCCAATCTCAGACTGACGGTCAAGCCAGAAGCAACTTAGGCCGAGCCGAACAAGAAACTGGACGCGACTTCTCTTTTCTCGCACGTTTGGAACGTACCGACCGTATTGACGAACTGATCGATCCATTTGATCAGTTCATACACTTTGATCATCCAAATCCCTCTAAGGCACAGATTCTTCATCTTTCAGAAGACTTGGGACGCTTATGGTCGAAGATGGTTCAGGAGACAGACAAGACGGAACAGACGGACCGGCCCGCGACCGTCCTGCTCTTGGCCGCGGTTCAACCAGCCGAAGGGTCACTTTGACCAGTCCGCAAATTGAAGAGTCTTTCTTCTTTGTCTTTCAAAATTCTAGTCAAATGTCTTTAATTTGATTTGTCTTTCAAACTTCTAGTCAAGTAGCCCCTTTGTCTCCTACTTGTACTATAAATAAGTGTTTCATTCCATTAATAAAATCAGATCATTTTGGATTAAGTTTCTGAGTTTAAACTCTCTGTTCTCTTTAGAACTTGTTTTCGATTGTCTTGGTGAGTCATATCCGAGCAATTCACTTCTCAACTAGTTGGTCTTGTGAGTCATATCAAGCAACCAGTTCGAGATCTTCCTTGGCGGACTTGTGAGTCATATCAAGCGCCTTTGAAGTCGGGAATATCAAGGGAACATCCGCAACCCTTGTGCGACCCAACGTTTCATCAGTTCTCCTTTCCGGAGTTCATATCCAAACGAATCCAGTCGAGGGCAATCCGATCTTAGGGTCCTTCAGGGTAGCTATCCTTTGGGCAAGCTTTATTGAGGTCGGTGAAGTCGACGCAGACGCGCCACTTGCCATTTTTCTTTTTGACGACTACCGGGTTTGCCAACCACTCAGGGTAGCGAACCTCAGCAATCGAACCCGCGCCGAGTAGCCTGTCAACTTCTTCGTTTACGGCCTTAGACCTATCAGGGCCGAGCTTGCGTCTCTTCTGCCGGATAGGCTTGAAAGTTGGGTCGACGTTTAGTTCGTGAGTTGTTATAGTAGGGTCGATGCCTTTCATGTCTGCCATCGACCAGGCGAACGTGGACACGTTCTTTCTGAGGAAATCCAGGACTGACTGCTGCATTTCGTCGGAGAGGTATGCGCCAACTCTCACGGTGCGACTCTTGTCGGCATCATCAATAGGTAACTCGAGAACCTCGTTTTCATGAGAGTTGGCTTTTGAGGTTGGAGGGGACACTGAGTTAACGGGTAGTGACGTTCGTTGGAGTTTGACTGTGGCGACTAGGAGATCCCTAGCGGCCTTTTGGTCCCCGCGCAATGTTTTTATCTTCCCATCCGCGCCGGGGAACTTGACGCACTGATGGTAGGTGGAAGGGACAGCCTGCATCGAGTGTAACCAAGGGGTACCGAGTATAGCGTGATACGGAGCTTTTGTGCTAACGACGGCAAATTTGACCGTTCGAGTAACGCCGCATGCGCGCACCGGGAGGCGGATCGTTCCCAAGATAGTTTCGGATGACCCATTGAATCCTGTTAGCGTTCTGGAGGACGCTTTTATGTCGTCGAGGTCGACTCCCATCTTCTGCAGAGTTCCTCGGAAGATGAGGTCAACGGAACTTCCGGTGTCAATAAGGATCTTGGTGACATCGTACTCTCCAATTCCAAGGACGACGAGGAGGGGATCATTATGGGGCGCGTGAACACCTTCAGCGTCATCTGGTGAGAAGGTTATCGGGGGATGACTTGTCGGTTTAGTCGGCCACTTCTGGGACGTTGCGACTTGTCGGCGATAATCTTTCACGGAACGGACTGAGTCGCCACTAGGAGAGCCTCCCATGATGACGTTCAAAGACTGTTCCGTTTGTACTTGCTTGGAGTTCAGTAAGGCGCGGAGGTCTGTGGGTACGCTGGTATCAGGATGTGGAAGTTGAGGCTGACCTTTAGCTCGCTCCAACTGTCGTCGTACGTCTGTTGGTTTTGAACGGTTGAGCTTTACGCGGAGATCGCCTGCTCTGGCATTGAGTTTATCTCGGAGGTCGCTAATTGGGCCTTCGTTGTTGTTGCCATTGCTTGTCGAGATGCGCCGAGACTTCCGTGCATCCAGCATCGTCCGGAGATCTCTGCGAGTGGAATCGCCTCCATTTTCCGGTTCGAGCTTCCGTTTAAGGCTATCTCTCAGGTCTCCGAGTACGGGTGACTCGTCGTTATCTTCGTCGGACGACAAGGATTGCTGAGAGAGTATAACCTCAATGCGTCTGCGATTAGCCGGATGCTCTTCGTCGGCTGAGGAGTCTCCCCCGCCGTTATCCCTTGGGGTTTCTTCCTCGTCGTCTCGTTGCGGAGCGTCGTTTTGTCGACCTTTGCCAGTGGCTTTGCGCTGGGCCCTTCTTTCTTTATTCTTGCTCCAGCTCTTGCCGTTCTTTGGTTTGGCTTTCAATGGCTCAAACTTAAACTCGCCGCTTGCAAGGGACGAGAGGTAATGTGCGTAGAGAGATTTGCATTCTGAGGTATCGTGTCCTTTGACGTCGTGATACTTGCAATGTTTGGTGAGGTCGACGGTCCGGGAAGGACCTGCTGCTGATCCGGCTCCCGCTGCGGGTTGGGTGGTGCAAACAGAATCGACTTTTTGGTCGGACGACTCGAGTTCTCTAACCCACTTGTTCCACCCCTCTCCGCGAACTACGAGAGTGGAGATTGGTGTGTTATTCTCGTTAACGACATACACGTAACCGTCTTTGCGACCGTTTTTGTCGTTTGGAGCGTGTTGGCGCGGTTCTTGTTGCGCATTTGCGTTCTTAGCCACTGGAGCCTTGGGCGCGCTCATCTTGCTGAGGATTGCGTTCGTGTCCTCCTCCATTCGGATGAAGTTATCGGAGCGTGCGATAGCGTCTTGGAGCGACTTAGTTGGGTTCTGGTACAGGTCTTCTCGGAACTTGGAGTGGACCCACAAGGTGTTGCGCAAGGCGTCGATAGCAATTCCGTCTGGGATCTCAATCTTCGACACTACGGCTTTGAATTTCTCCATGTACTCGCGCAAGCTCTGGTCCTTTTTCTGATTGAGGTTCCATAGGCTGGATGCGGTGGCGCTGCGCTTTGTGAACATGATGTATGTCTTGAGAAAAGCTGCTGATAAGTCGCGGAAACATCCGATTGAGTTCTCTTCCAACTGGGAGAACCATGTCAGGGCTTGCTCGTGGAGAGTCTCGACGAACAGCTGGCAGTAACCTGCGTCCCTTTCGTCGTCGGGGAGTCGAGCTCGCGCCATGGCGATGTTAAAAGCGGTCATATGTTCCACCGGGTCTCCGCCGGGCTTATACTCGGGTAAGCGCAGCTTTTCTATCTTTCCGAGTTGGACGCTAGTTAGCGCGCGAGTAAAAGGAGTACGCGAGGTTGCGGCGAGTACACTCTCTATTTGCGGATCTGCGCTGGTTACTTGGTGGATCTTCTCTCCCATTTGTTGAAGGCTGAGTATGAGCTCGGCGAGCTCGCGTATTGTCGTGAGATCTGAGCCTGCTGGGAGAGCGTCTGCGAGAAGGGCTTCGTTAGGCTCCGAGTCGTCAGAGATATGGTCGACTCCGGTTGCCGTAGGGTTTGTGTTGAAGAGGCGGCGGCGTATCTGCTGGGGACGGCTCGTTTGTCCTTCAGGAGCTGTGAGCGCCGCGACCAACGCAGCGAGTTGGTCGTTGGTTGTCTTTTGGACTTCGTCTTGGCGAGCGAGTCGAGCCATGACGGAGTTCATGAAATCTGAGGTGATGGGCGGCGCGGCCGCAGGCGTAGGCGTCGGTTCCTCGCCTGGGGCGCCGAAGGCGGCGTCGTCTTGAGCCATGTAGATCTAGAACGTTGCTTTAGTCTGCCCCACGGTGGGCGCCAATTGTTTGTACAGGATTCGGTTGATTAGAATGATGAACTTAGGAAATGGGGTGACTAAAGACGTTTTTATTAGGATCAACACAATGGGTTACAAGACTGATCAAAGGTAAGGAGACAAGATCAAAGGTTTAAACGACAAGATCCAAGAGATGATTAGGAAACCCTAAATCTAGCCGCTTAGTGTGTGATGTGTCCAAAAATCCTTCTTTCGTTGCCTCCTCCTTCTCTCTTATAGTGCCCTTGTGCGTGATGCCCTAATCGCGCCTGTCCTTTGGGCCTTGTCGCCCAAAGGCCGAGTATGTGGGCCTTGGTACTGTTTCGTCCAAGTCGAGTATAGCTGATCGGCTTAGCTGACCGGCTTAAAGTACTCTAGGGGCGAGCCGACGGCTCTAGCCGCTAAGCCGACTAAGCTCGATCGACCTTGTCGGGTTAGGACCTGTTATTTGATGGGCCTTGTGGAGGGATGTAATCCATCTCCTACATTCGTGTTAAACTACAGAAAATGTTTCAGTTTCAGACAGCAGAGAGAGAACATGTACCACTTGTAATAGTAATATGTAAAAAACATGTCATAACACATTTTTGGGTCATACAAGTGGAAACCTGCTGGAGAGACAAAGAGATTCAAGCGCATTACAAAGGAAAGTACCATAATCTTATACACAAATGGCTGAGAGCATATTAATGAGAAAGTTTGAATGAGATGATGAGGATGATGGCTAGAATGAGAGCAATGATCACTGAAGTAACGATCCATTTGTTCCTCGTTATTCTTCTTGACATCGCCGTCAAGACCTTCTTGCTCTTGTCAATGGCCTCATCCACACCATGAAGCTGCAAATCAAATAGGAAAGGTATTGATCTTATGGTTGCCTTGATACTATAGAGTAACTTTATTGCTGTAATGTCTGGGACCATACCTTGCTGTGGGAGTGGAGGAGAGTTTGGCGCTGCTGGCTGAGATCTTGAAGAATGGAGACACCAAGCTCTTCAGTCTCCATCATGGTCCTTCTACTCTCTCTGATTCTGTCGCTAGACTGGTCCAGCCTCTCTACGGACATTGCCAATCTCTCTCTTTGATCAGCAGAAACCTGGAAAGGAAAGACTAACTCAAGTTTACTCTCCTCTGCATAGAGAGAACTAACAAAGAAAGGAAGCAATGGATCGATGTATACGGAGAGAGGATCAGCCATTCCAGATTCCATCAACTCTTCGCGGGCAGATTGATTAACATCAGGAGAAGAAACCCTTTTGAACTCCTTCTTGAGTTGGTTGAGGTCAGACTTATATTCTCTGAGTTTAGCAAGACAAGTAGCCTTAGCACTCGGCTGCAAACTCCTAGCCTCAAGGTCCATTTTTCGGATCTTTTAGAAAAAATAAATATGTTATATCACAAGTTTTGTTGTCTCTTGTCTTGTGTACAATAAAAACAAGAAGAAGTGAAATGGTAAAAAGTTACCAAGACATCAGCTTCATCAATCCCAGATTTGATCTCACCAAGCTTCCCTTTCTTATCATCTGCCAATAAATAGTTCATGGATTCACCACTCTTTAATCTAAAGATGTAAACTTTGAATCCCAAATCTCAGATAACAAAGCTAATTAATACAAACGAAAAAGGTTGGTGATTTGCAGGGGAAAATCAGATTAGGATCGTGACAAGATGAGAATACCTCCGTGGGGGAGAAGGGAAGCTGAATTGGATTTTCGGGTGAGATTAGTTGATAGCTCGCAGTACTGCCGCTCGTACCCTTCGAACACGTCGCTCATCTTCTTCTTCTTCTTCTTTGATTGGATCGAAAGAGGTGCGCTTGCTTCTCTCCTCCCTCCGCTCTTCGCTTTCCCAAAGCTTAGATACAATATTATTTCCTCTTTCAGATCGTCCAGGCTCTAAACGGTGCGTCTCATTGCTTCCTCAATGTTTGTAATGTCTTTTACTATTTCAATTTTTTTAAAACAAATCATGATAAAATAATAAATCTAGCAATTTTAGATTGAACTTTTATGTGCACAAAAAGACTGATTTTAAAAAAAAAATCTTATGCAAATAAAAAAATGCTACTGAAACACTTTATAAATTAGGATAACACGAATTTTTGTTGAAAGATGAGTATTCTTTTAGAATTTTTGATCAATATGATGTATTTTAAAAATATTTTTCTAAAACCTGCTATTTAAGGAAAGTTTTTATTTTTATAGACAAATATTGTAGACTTGGGATTGACATTTAGAAATTAGGATAACAAGAATTTTTGTTGAAAGATGAGTATTCTTTTAGAATTTTTGATCAATAGGATTATTTTTTAAATAATTTTCTAAAACCTGCTATTTAAGGAAATTTTTCATTTTTATAGAGAAATATTGTAGATTTGGGATTTTGATTTAGAAATTGGGATAAATAGAGTTTTTATGTTAGATGTGTATTCTTTTAGAATTTTTGATCAATAGAATAATTTTTTAAATAATTTTCTAAAACCTGCTATTTAAGGTAAGTTTTCATTTTTATAGAGAAATATTGTATATTTGGGATTTTGATTTAGAATTGGGATAAATAGAGTTTTTTTGTTAGATGTGTATTTTTTTAGAATTTTTGGTCAATAGGAAGTATTTTTAAATAATTTTCTAAAAGCTGCTATTTAAGAAAAGTTTTCATATTTATAGATAAATATTGTAGATTTGGGATTCTCATTTAGAAATTAGGATAACAAGAATTGTTTTTTGAAAGATGAGTATTATTTTAGAATTTTTGATCAATATGATGTATTTTTTAAATAATTTTCTAAAATCTGCTATATAAGGAAGTTTTCATTTTTATAGAGAAATATTGTAGATTTGGGATTTTGATTTAGAAATTGGGATAAAGAGAGCTTTTGTCGTTAGATGTGTATTCTTTTAAAAATTTTGATCAATATGATTATTTTTAAAATAATTTTCTAAAAGCTGCTATTTAAGGAAAGTTCTCATTTTTATAAAGAAATATTGTAGATTTGCAATTTTGATTTAGAAATTGGGGTAAATAGAGTTTTTTTGTTGAAAGTATTCCTTTAAGTAGGAATCAGTTTGAGGATAGGAATGGATGGCATTTTACTACTAATGGAAAATATTCAGTCCGATCAGGTTATCAAGTGGAACGAGTCTATCCTGATAAGAAAAAACCACCAGATTTTTATGGCCCTACAGTGGATATACTTAAAGCTTTCTGTTGGAAAGTTCGGTGCCCCCCAAAAATAAGACATTTTTTATGGCAACTTCTCTCGGGATGTATATCGGTAATGAAAAATCTCAAGGCAAGAGGGATACAAGGAGATATATGTTGTGCTCGATGCGGAGATCCGGAAGAATCAATTAACCATGTATTTTTTGAATGTCCGCCGGCACGCCAAGTGTGGGCATTATCCAAGATTCCGTCGTCTCCTAATATATTTCCTATCACCTCATTATTTGCTAATATGGATCATCTTTTTTGGAGAGTTCAGCCAAAGATGGATGACCATCACTTTGCATGGATTTTATGGTATATTTGGAAAGCCCGAAATAACAAAGTTTTTAGTAATCTGGATATTGATCCGAGGGATACTCTTCAATTAGCTGAATTAGAATCATCACTTTGGGCAGAAGCACAGGTGGGAAATGATCCTACGAGGGAGCCTTCGGTACAGACCAGTTCCTCCCTAGCAACACAAGGTCGATGGTGTTTCATAGATGGTTCATGGAAAGATAAGGATTCTTTTTCAGGGCAAGGTTGGTATAGTACTTTACAGGGGTTTGATGATCTGTTAGGGGCAAGGAATGTAAGGGCATGTCTTTCACCCCTCCATTCGGAGGTAGAGGCTTTGATTTGGGCAATGGAATGTATGAAGAATTTAAGACAGTTACAGGTAACGTTTGCGACGGATTGTTCTCAATTGGTGAAGATGGTTTCAGAACCAGAAGAATGGCCAGCATTCGAAAGCTATTTGGAAGATATCAAACTTCTCAAAAGAAGTTTCCTCAACTCAGACATCGTTCATGTTCCTCGGACGGCGAACCTTCGGGCGGATAGCTTAGCACGCAATGCTAGGAAACAATCGTCCTTTGTCGTTCACATGGATGCGGAGTTACCAACTTGGTTTACAGAGCCAACATGAGTCTGTAAATTCTTTGCTGTCAAAAAAAAAAAAAAAAAAAAGAGTTTTTTTGTTAGATGTGTATTCTTTTATAATTTTTGATCAATATAATGTATTTTTAAAATAATTTTCTAAAACGTGCTATTTAAGGAAAGTTTTCAGTTTTATAGAGAAATATTTTGGATTTAAGATTGTGATTTAGAAATTGAGATAATAAGAATTTTTTGTGTTAGATGTGTATTCTTTTAGAATTTTTGATCAATAAGATGTATTTTTAAAATAGTTTTCTAATACCTGCTATTTAAGGAAAGTTTTCATTTTTATAGAGAAATATTGTAGATATGGGATTTTGATTTAGAAATTGGGATATATAGAGTTTTTGTTGTTTGATGTGTATTCTTTTAGAATTTTTGATCAATAGGATGTATTTTTTAAATAATTTTCTAAAACCTGCTATTTAAGGAAAATTTTCATTTTTATAGAGAAATATTATATATTTAGGATTGTGATTTAGAAATTGAGTTAAATAGAGTTTTGTTGTTAGATGTCTATTTTTTTAAAACATTTGATCAATAGGATGTATTTTTTAAATAATTTTCTAAGACCTGGTATTTAAGGAAAGTTTTCATTTTTACAGAGAAATATTGTAGATTTGGGATTTTGATTTAGAAATTGGGATAAATAGAGTTTTTTTTTGTTAGATGTGTATTCTTTTACAATTTTTGATCACTAGAATGTATTTTTTAAATAATTTCTAAAACCTGCTATTTAAGGAAAGTTTTTAGTTTTATAGAGAAATATTTTGGATTTAAGATTATAATTTAGAAATTGAGATAAATAGAATTTTTGTGTTAGATGTGTATTCTTTTAGAATTTTTGATCAATAAGATGTATTTTTAAAATAATTTTCTAATACCTGCTATTTAAGGAAAGTTTTCATTTTTATAGAGAAATATTGTAGATATGGGATTTTGATTTAGAAATAGGGATATATAGAGTTTTTGTTGTTAGATGTGTATTCTTTAAGAAATTTTGATCAATAGGATGTATTTTTTAAATAATTTTCTAAAACCTGCTATTTAAGGAAAGTTTTTATTTTTATAGAGAAATATTATAGATTTAGGATTGTGATTTAGAAATTGAGATAATTAAAGTTTTTTTGTTAGATGTGTATTCTTTTAGAATTTTTGATCAATAGGATGTATTTTTTAAATAATTTTCTAAAACCTGCTATTTAAGGAAAGTTTTCATTTTTATAGAGAATTATTATAGATTTAGGATTGTGATTTAGAAATTGAGATAAATAGAGTTTTGTTGTTAGATGTGTATTCTTTTAGAATTTTTAATCAATAGGATGTATTTTTTAAATAATTTTCTAAAAGATGTTATTTAAGGATAGTTTTCATTTTTATAGACAAATATTGTAGATTTGGGATTTTGATTTAGAAATTGTGATAAATAGAGTTTTTTTGTTAGATGTGTATTCTTTTTGAATTTTTGTTCAATAAAATGTATTTTTAAATAATTTTCTAAAAGTTGCTACTTAAGGAAAGTTTTCATTTTTATAGAGAAATATTGTAGATTTGGGATTTTGATTTAGAAATTGGGATAAATAGAGTTTTTTTTGTTAGATGTGTATTCTTATAGAATTTTTGTTCACTAGGATGTATTTTTTAAAAAAATTTCTAAAACCTGCTATTAAAGGAAAGTTTTTAGTTTTATAGAGAAATATTTTGGATTTAAGATTGTAATTTAGAAATTGAGATAAATAGAATTTTTTGTGTTAGATGTGTATTCTTTTAAAATTTTTGATCAATAAGATGTATTTTTAAAATAATTTTCTAATACCTGCTATTTAAGGAAAGTTTTCATTTTAATAGAAAAATATTATAGATTTAGGATTGTGATTTAGAAATTGGGATAAATAGAGTTTTTGTTGTTGACGTGTATTCTTTTAGAATTTTTGATCAATAGGATGTATTTTTAAAATAATTTTCTATAAGCTGCTATTTAAGGAAACTTTTCATTTTTATAGACAAATATTGTAGACTTGGGATTTTGATTTAGAAATTGTGATAAATAGAGTTTTTTTGTTAGATGTGTACTCTTTTAGAATTTTTGATCAATATGATGTATTTTTAAAATAATTTTCTGAAAGCTGCTATTTAAGGAAAGTTTTCATTTTTATAGAGAAATATTGTAGATTTAGGATTTTGATTTAGAAATTGGAATAAATAGAGTTTTTGTTGTTAGATGTGTATTCTTTTTGAATTTTGGATCAATATGATGTATTTTTAAAATAATTTCTAAAACTTGCTATTTAAGGAAAGTTTTCATTTTTATAGAGAAATATTGTTGATATGGGATTTTGATTTAGAAAATTGGGATAAATAGAGTTTTTTTGTAAGATGAGCATTCTTTTAGAATTTTTGATTGATAGGATGTATTTTTAAAATAATTTTTTTAAACGTGCTATTTAAGGAAAGTTTTCATTTTTATAGATAAATATTGTAGATTTGGGATTTTTATTTAGAAATTGGGATATCAATAACTTTTGTTGAAAGATGAGTATTCGTTTAGAATTTTTGATCAACAAGATGTATTTTTAAAATAATTTTCTAAAACCTACTATTTAAGGAAAGTTTTCATTTTAATAGAGAAATATTGTGTATTATTTAGAAATTGGGATAAATAGAGTTTTTTTTTAGATGTGTATTCTTTTAGAATTATTGATCAATAAGATGTATTTTTAAAATAATTTTCTAATACCTGCTATTTAAGGAAAGTTTTCATTTTTATAGAGAAATATTGTAGATATGGGATTTTGATTTAGAAATTTGGATATATAGAGTTTTTGTTGTTAGATGTGTATTCTTTTAGATTTTTTGATTAATAGGATGTATTTTTTAAATAATTTTCTAAGACCTGCTATTTAAGGACAGTTTTCATTTTTATAGAGAAATATTATAGATTTAGGATTGTGATTTATAAATTGAGATAAATAGAGTTTTTTTGTTAGATGTGTATTTTTTTAGAATTTTTGATCAATAGGATGTATTTTTTAAATAATTTTCTAAAACCTGCTATTTAAGGAAAGTTTTCATTTTTATAGAGAAATATTATAGATTCGGATTGTGATTCAGAAATTGAGATAAATAGAGTTTTGTTGTTAGATGTCTATTCTTTAAGAATTTTTGATCAATAGGATGTATTTTTTAAATAATTTTCTAAAAGGTGTTATTTATGGAAAGTTTTCATTTTTATAGACAAATATTGTAGATTTGGGATTTTGATTTAGAAATTATGATAAATAGAGTTTTTTTTGTTAGAAGTGTATTCTTTTTGAATTTTTGATCAATAGAATGTATTTTTAAATAATTTTCTAGAAGCTGCTACTTAAGAAAAGTTTTCATTTTTATAGAGAAATATTGTAGATTTGGTATTTTGATTTAGAAATTGGGATAAATAGAGTTTTTTTGTTAGATGTGTATTCTTTTAGAATTTTTGATCACTAGGATGTATTTTTTAAATAATTTTCTAAAACCTGCTATTTAAGGAAAGTTTATAGTTTTATAGAGAAATATTTTGGATTTAAGATTGTAATTTAGAAATTGAGATAAATAGAATTTTTTGTGTTAGATGTGTATTCTTTTAGAATTTTTGATCAATAAGATGTCTTTTTAAAATAATTTTCTAATACCTGCTATTTAAGGAAAGTTTTCATTTTTATAGAGAAATATTGTAGATATGGGATTTTGATTTAGAAATTGGGATATATAGAGTTTTTGTTGTTAGATGTGTATTCTTTTAGAAATTTTGATCAATAGGATGTATTTTTTAAATAATTTTCTAAAAGCTGCTATTTAAGGAAAGTTTTTATTTTTATAGAGAAATATTATAGATTTAGGATTGTGATTTAGAAATTGAGATAAATAGAGTTTTTTTTGTTAGATGTGTATTCTTTTAAAATTTTTGATCAATAGGATGTATTTTTTAAATAATTTTCTAAAACCTGCTATTTAAGGAAAGTTTTCATTTTTATAGATAAATATTATAGATTTCGGATTGTGATTCAGAAATTGTGATAAATAGAGTTTTGTTGTTAGATGTCTATTCTTTTAGAATTTTTGATCAATAGGATGTATTTTTTAAATAATTTTCTAAAAGGTGTTATTTAAGGAAAGTTTTCATTTTTATAGACAAATATTGTAGATTTGGGATTTTGATTTAGAAATTATGATAAATAGAGTTTTTTTTTGTTAGAAGTGTATTCTTTTTGAATTTTTGATCAATAGAATGTATTTTTAAATAATTTCTAAAAGCTGCTACTTAAGGAAAGTTTTCATTTTTATAGAGAAATATTGTAGATTTGGGATTTTGATTTAGAAATTGGGATAAATAGAGTTTTTTTGTTAGATGTGTATTCTTTTAGAATTTTTGATCACTAGGATGTATTTTTTAAATAATTTTCTAAAACTTGCTATTTAAGGAAAGTTTTTATTTTTATAGAGAAATATTTTGGATTTAAGATTGTTATTTAGAAATTGAGATAAATAGAATTTTTTGTGTTAGATGTGTTTTCTTTTAGAAGTTTTGATCAATAAGATGTATTTTTAAAATAATTTTCTAATACCTGCTATTTAAGGAAAGTTTTCATTTTCATAGAGAAATATTGTAGATTTGGATTTTGATTTAGAAATTGGGATAAATAGAGTTTTTGTTGTTGATGTGTGTTCTTTTAAAACTTTTGATCAATAGGATGTATTTTTAAAATAATTTTCTAGAACCTGCTATTTAAGGAAAATTTTCATTTTTATAGAGAAATATTGTAGATTTGGGATTTTGACTTAGAAATTGGGATAAATAGAGTTTTTTTGTTAGATGTGTATTCTTTTAGAATTTTTGATCACTAGAATGTATTTTTTAAATAATTTTCAAAAACTTGATATTTAAGGATAGTTTTTAGTTTTATAGAGAAATGTTTTGGATTTAAGATTGTAATTTAGAAATTGAGATAAATAGAATTTTTCGTGTTAGATGTGTATTCTTTTAGAATTTTTAATCAATGAGATGTATTTTTAAAATAATTTTCTAATACCTGCTATTTAAGGAAAGTTTTTATTTTTATAGAGAAATGTTGTAGATTTGGGATTTTGATTTAGAAATTGGGATATATAGAGTTTTTGTTGTTAGATGTGTATTCTTTTAGAATTTTTGATCGATAGGATGTATTTTTTAAAATAATTTTCTAAAACCTGCTATTTAAGTAAAGTTTTTATTTTTATACAGAAATACTATAGATTTAGGATTGTGATTTAGAAATTGAGATAAATAGAGTTTTTTTGTTAAATGTGTATTCTATTAGAATTTTTGATAATAGGATGTATTTTTTAAATAATTTTCTAAAACCTGTTATTTAAGGAAAGTTTTCATTTTTATAGATAATTATTATAGATTTGGGATTGTGATTTAGAAATTGAGATAAACAGAGTTTTGTTGTTAGATGTGTATTCTTTTAGAATTTTTGATCAATAGGATTTATTTTTTAAATAATTTTCTAAAAGGTGTTATTTAAGGAAAGTTTTCATTTTTATAGACAAATATTGTAGATTTGGGATTTTGATTTAGAAATTGTGATAAATAGAATTTTTTTGTTAGATGTGTATTCTTTTAGAATTTTTGATCAATAGAATGTATTTTTAAATAATTTTCTAAAAGTTGCTATTTAAGGAAAGTTTTCATTTTTATAGAGAAAAATTGTAGATTTGGGATTTTGATTTAGAAATTGGGATAAATAGAGTTTTTTTGTTAGATGTGTATTCTTATAGAATTTTTGTTCACTAGGATGAATTTTTTAAATAATTTTCTAAAACCTGCTATTTAAGGAAAGTTTTTAGTATTATTGAGAAATATTTTGGATTTAAGATTGTAATTTAGAAATTGAGATAAATAGAATTTTTTCTGTTAGATGTGTATTCTTTTAGAATTTTTGATCAATAAGATGTATTTTTAAAATAATTTTCTAATACCTGTTATTTAAGGAAAGTTTTCATTTTTATAGAGAAATATTATAGATTTAGGATTGTGATTTAGAAATTGGGATAAATAGAGTTTTTGTTGTTGATGTGTATTCTTTTAGAATTTTTTATCAATATGATGTATTTTTAAAATAATTTTCTTAAACCTGCTATTTAAGGAAAGTTTTCAGTTTTATAGAGAAATATTTTGGATTTAAGATCGTTATTTAGAAATTGAGATAAATAGAATTTTTTGTGTTAGAAGTGTATTCTTTTAGAAGTTTTGATCAATAAGATGTATTTTAAAAATAATTTTCTAATACCTGCTATTTAAGAATAGTTTTCATTTTCATAGAGAAATATTGTAGATTTTGGATTTTGATTTAGAAATTGGGATAAATAGAGTTTTTGTTGTTGATGTGTATTCTTTTAAAACTTTTGATCAATAGGATGTATTTTTTAAATAATTTTCTAAAACCTGCTATTTAAGGAAAGTTTTCATTTCTATAGAGAAATATTGTAGATTTTGGATTTTGATTACGAAATTGGGATAAAAAGAGTTTTTTTGTGAGAAGTGTATTCTTTTAGAGGTTTTGATCACTAGAATGTATTTTTTAAATAATTTTCTAAAACCTACTATTTAAGGAAAGTTTTCATTGTTATAGAGAAATATTATAAATTTAAGATTGTGATTTAGAAATTTAGATAAATAGAGTTTTGTTGTTAGATGTGTATTCTTTTAGAATTTTTGATCAATAAGATGTATTTTTTAAATAATTTTCTAAAAGGTGTTATCTAAGGAAAGTTTTCATTTTTATAGACATATATTGTAGACTTGGGATTTTCATTAAGAAATTAGGATAACAAGAATTTTTGTTGAAATATGAGTACTCTTTTAAATATTTTTGATCAATAGGATGTATTTTTAAAATAATTTTCAAAACCTGGTATTTCAGGAAAGTTTTTATTTTTCTAGACAAATATTGTAGACTTGAAATTGTCATTTAGAAATTTGGATAACAAGAATTTTTTTGAAAGATGAGTATTCTTTTAGAATTTTTGATCAATAGGATGTATTTTTTAAATAATTTTCTAAAACCTGCTATTTAAGGAAAATTTTCATTTTTATAAAGAAATATTGTAGATTTGGGATTTTGGTTTAGAAATTGGGAGAAATAGAGTTTTGTTGTTAGATGTATACTCTTTTAGAATTTTTTATCAATATGACTTATTTTTAAAATAATTTTCTATAAACTGTTATTTAAGGAAAGTTTTCATCTTTATGGAGAAATATTGTTGATTTAAGATTGTTATTTAGAAATTGAGATAAATAGAGTTTTTGTTGTTAGATGTATACTCTTTTAGAATTTTTGATATTTTTAAAATAATTTTCTAAAAGCTGCTATTTAAAAAAAGTTTTCATTTTTATAGAGAAATATTGTAGATTTGGGATTGTCATTTAGAAATTGGGATAAATAAAGTTTTTGTTGAAAGATGAGTATTCGTTTAGAATTTTTGATCAACATGATGTATTTTTAAAATAATTTTCTAAAACCTGCTATTTAAGGAAATATTTCATTTTTATAGAGAAAATAATGTAGATTTGGGATTGTGATTTAGAAACTAGGATAACAGGATTTTTTGTTGAAAGAAGAGTATTCTTTTAGAATTTTTTATTTTGATCAATAGAATTTATTTTTTATATAATTTTCTAAAACTTGCTATTTAAGGAAAGTTTTCGTTTTTATAGAGAAATGTTGTAGATTTGGGATTTTGATTTAGAAATTGGGATAAATAGAATTTTTGTTGTTAGATGTGTATTCTTTTAGAATTTTGGATCAATATGATGTATTTTTAAAATAATTTCTAAAACTTGCTATTTAAGAAAAGTTTTCATTTTTATAGAGAAATATTGTTGATTTCGGATTGTTATTTAGAAACTAGGATAACACAATTTTTTGTTGAAAGATGAGCATTCTTTTAGAATTTTTGATCAATAGGATGTATTTTCTAAATAATTTTTTAAATGTGCTATTTAAGGAAAGTTTTCATTTTTATAAAGAAATATTGTATATTTGTTATTTTTATTTAGAAATTAGGATAACAATAATTTTTGTTGAAAGATGAGTTTTCGTTTAGAATTTTTGATCAACAGGATTTATTTTTTAAATATTTTTCTAAAACCTACTATTTAAGGAAAATTTTCATTTTAATAAAGAAATATTATAGATTTGGGATTTTGATTTAGAAATTGGGATAAATAGATTTTTTTGTAAGATGTGTATTCTTTTAGAATTTTTTATCAATATGATAATTTTTTAAATAATTTTCTAAAACCTGCTATTTAAGGAACGTTTTCATTTTTATAGAAAAATATTGTAGATTTGGGATTTTTATTTAGAAATTGGGATAAATAGAGTTTTTTTGTTAGATGTGTATTCTTTCAGAATTTTTGATCAATAGGATGTATTTTTAAAATAATTTTCTAAAACCTGCTATTTAAGGAAAGTTTTCATTTTTATAGAGAAATATTGTAGATTTGAGATTTTGATTTAGAAATTGGGATAAATAGAGTTTTTGTTGTTATATGTGTATTCTTTTAAAATTTTTGATCAATATGATTATTTTTAAAATAATTTTCAAAAACCTTCTATTTAAAGAAAGTTTTCATTTTTATAGAGAAATATTGTAGATTTGGGATTTTGATTTAGAAAATTGGAATAAATAGAGTTTTTTTGTTAGATGTGTATTATTTTAGAATTTTTGATCCATAAAATGTATTTTGGAAATAATTTTTTTAAACGTGCTATTTTAGGAAAGTTTTCATTTTTATAGAGAAATATTGCAGATTTGAGATTTTTATTTAGAAATTAGGATAACAATAACTTTTGCTGAAAGATTAGTATTCGTTTAGAATTTTTGATCAACAGGATGTATTTTTTAAATAATTTTTTTAAACCTACTATTTAAGGAAAGTTTTCATTTTTATAGAGAAATATTGTGTATTTAAGATTGTGATTTAGAAATTGAGATAAATAGAGTTTTTTTGTTAGATGTGTATTTTTTTAGAATTTTTGATCAATAGGATGTATTTTTAAAATAATTTTCTAAAACCTATTATTTAAGGAAAGTTTTCATTTTTATAAAGAAATATTGTAGATTTAGGATTTTTATTTAGAAATTTGGAAAAATAGAGTTTTCTTGTTAGATGTGTATTCCTTTAGAATTTTTGATTAGTAGTATGTAATTTTTAAATAATTTTCTAAAATCTGCTATTTAAGGAAAGTTTTCATTTTTATAGAGAAATATTGTAGATTTGGGATTTTGATTTAGAAGTTGGGATAAATAGATGTGTACTCCTATAGAATTTTTGATTAATAGTATGTAATTTTTAAATAATTTTCTAAAAGCTGCTATTTAAGGAAAGTTTTCATTTTTATAGAGAAATATTTTGGATTTAAGATTGTGATTTAGAAAATGAGGTAAATAGAATTTTTTTTGTTAGATGTGTATTCTTTTAGAATTTTTGATCAATAAAATATATATTTTGGATTTAAGGAACGTTTTCATTTTTATAGACAAATATTGTAGACTTGGGATTGTCATTTAGAAATTAGGATAACAATAATTTTTTTTGAAAGATGAGTATTCTTTTAGAATTTTTGATCAATAGGATGTATTTTTTAAATAATTATCTAAAACCTGCTATTTAAGAAAAAATTTCATTTTCATAGAGAAATATTGTAGATTTGAGATTTTGATTTAGAAATTGGGATAAATAGAGTTTTTGTTGTTGATGTGTATTCTTTTAAAACTTTTGATCAATATGATGTATTTTTAAAATAATTTTCTATAAGCTGCTATTTAAGAAAAGTTTTCATCTTTATAGAGAAATATTGTAGTTTTAAGATTGTGATTTAGAAATTGAGATAAATAGAGTTTTTGTTGTTAGATGTGTACTCTTTTAGAATTTTTGATCAATATGATGTATTTTGAATATAATTTACTAAAAGCTGCTATTTAAGGAAATATTTCATTTTTATAGAGAAATATTGTAGATTTGGGATTGTCATTTAGAAATTAGGATAACAAGAATTTTTGTTGAAAGATGAGTATTCTTTTTGATCAATAGGATTATTTTTAAAATAATTTTCTCAAAACCTGTTATTTAAGGAATTTTTCATTTTTATAGAGAAATATTATAGATTTGGGATTTTGATTTAGAAATTGGGATAAATAGAGTTTTTTGTTTGATGTGTATTCATTTAGAATTTTTGATCAATAGGATAATTTTTTAAATAATTTTCTAAAACCTGCTATTTAAGAAAAGTTTTCATTTTTATAGAGAAATATTTTAGATTTGGGATTTTGATTTAGAAAATGGGATAAATAGAGTTTTATTTGTTAGATGTGTATTTTTTTAGAATTTTTGATCAATAGGATGTATTTTTAAATAATTTTCAAAAAGCTGCTATTTAAGAACATCCCTCCAGGCACAGTTGTTGATACGGTGGTAACTCATCCGAAAGAGTTTGATTTCTATCTTTTTAGCCACGTGGGAGTGAAGGGCACGAGCAGGCCAACTCATTATCACATCCTGTGGGATGAGAACGAGTTTACTTCAGATGAGTTGCAGAGACTTGTGTATAACTTGTGTTACACTTTCGTGAGATGCAAGAAACCTGTTTCCATTGTGCGACCGGCTTATTACGCTCACCTTGCAGCATACAGAGGAAGACTATACATCGAGAGATCGTCTGAAGCTAATGGAGGATCCATGAATCCATCTTGTGTCTTTCGAGTGGGTCTCCCAAGACGATTCTATTACCCAAACTAGTGGTATTGAATTCAGGAATTTGAAAGAATTCACAAGTAATAACTTTTGCAGTATTTTAAATGATTTTATGAGATTTTAATGCAATTGTCTAATTCTTATGTTTACCTATAATGTTAAGAATCTCATGTTTTACTGTTGACTATTAAGAAAGTGTTCTTAGTTTGAGTTCCACTTCAATTTATCACATGTTATTATTATTACCAAAACCCACCAGCCACCACCAATTATTGAACTTTAAAAAGACCAAACAGTAAGTTCTCCTTTATTTACATAACTCTTCCTAAAATGAAAAAAAAAGTTCTTTTTGTTGTTTTGTTTTCTTTTGTTTGGATGCTTGAAGTTGATCATTTCACTTTTTACCATCAGAACCACAAAACCTTATATGAATGTCAGTATTTGTTTTTTTGGAACATACCAATAATATAGAGAGGGGATCATATCATCAAGCTCAAAACTCCAACTAAAGTAATTCAATCACATTCAATATCACATCAAGACCAAAACTTCAACCAATCACTCCAAAAACTAAAGAGTAGTAATTTGTAGGGACTCCAAATGTTTTGCCTTTTTAATCATTTAAGTTCAAATTGTCATGATTTAAGAGAAACAATTATATTTGCGATTAAAATAGAAAAGACTAAAAGTTAAAGGGATCCAAAATTAAATGCTCTGAAACAAATAAAAGCTTTGGGAGTTTGGAAAGGTGAAAGTCCCAAAACAACAGAAAGGACAAAAGTGAGAAAGTAGAAAAATGAATAGTTTGAAAGTTGGGAGAAAGTGCAGTTAATGAATGAGCAGAGAGGTGTAGCAGAAGAAGCCATAGCAAAACTTATTATTGAACAAAGACGGCACAGAGGAATAAAGAGAGAGTCTGTGTTTGTGAGTTGTCACAAAATATGAAAGGGGAATGAAATAAAGAATATAAAAATGTTACAACATCTATTCTTTTCATCTTTTCTAGATCTCGGGAACTAGAACTGTTCAGGCAAGTAAGAGAACTAGTATTAGACCATCCGCAATGGTGAGATTCATTGGAGTCCTTAGCACAAGGACATTTCGGATTAATTTTGGATATTTTGGATTTTTTTTTTTTTTTTTTTAAAATGACCATTCACGGGCCGCCACGTAGTCACTGGGATCTGTGAACAGTGGGCTCCACACCCTCTAAGGATTCCTTTAAGAGCTTTCATTGTGGATGCTCTTACTATTACCAAACTGTCTCGTACGTTACTTCCAATATTTTCAAACATATACTAGTCAAATCTTTGTTCTTGATTTTGCAGGTTAGTGTTAGAACTTTGATGTATATTGATTACGTAACCTCCCAACCTCCCTCTCTTAGTCTCTACAGCTCAGAGAACTAAGCCAAATACAATCTTGCTCTCTAATCGAGAAGCAAGCCTCAGACTATCCAACTAACTAACTAACTTTATTCCTCTTGGGTTATTTTATATACTTCAGGCCCAAACACAATATCAAATTCACTAAAGCAACTCGTAACAAACTAATGCCATGTCATTCTGTTTCCTTCAAGTCCTCTTCAATCCTCTGCTCTTCTCTCTTCTCTTTCTCCTTTCTCTTCCTCACGTAAACCCTCCTTAGCATATCAGTTAGTTAAATTGTCTGTCTATCAATGTTAACCAGCAAACTACATGAACCAATCCCATCATGGTCGACTTTAATCTATGATCCAATAGTTCACATTTGACATTACTGTGTTCCTAAACTCTGGTACTAGATTTTATTTTAGCCTAAACAACACCCATTATTAGAGTTCCAGACTGGATTGTCTTCCCTATTTTGAGTCTGATGGCCCAATGGCTGACAAGTTTTTAACCCTTCTCATATACACCAAATCTGATCAAATACGAAGATATCCATCACCAGATGTCCAATCTCTGGCTTATTATGTGCCATTGTCCGTTTTTAATATAAGTTCTCACGGATTTGTTTTGGTCGGTTATTCTCCAAAACGTTTCATACTAAGTGAAACTAAGCCAGATATATATATCAACTCTTTTTTTTTTGGTTTAATATCTGACGTGAGACTTTGATTGCTAATTTTTTCTAACAGTATACATACAATCACCACAAATGAATACCGCAAGAAGTGGACATTCCCATACCCTCGAAGACCCGTCTCCATCCATAGGCATTGAAATCAGGAGATTCCAATAAACAAATAATGAGCTACAAAGCGCGACTGAGTAAGACGCGGAAGGAAGTGAGGAAAAGAACATTGACAAGACAAACACAAGTAAGTGAAGAGAAGACGCTTCTATAGTCATTGCATGATCACCAAGAACTTGCGTTTCTCCTGGAGTTAAGTGCTATCCACAAAAAAAAGGCGTGAGACTTGGGGTAAGGTTGAGTCCGAATCCTTCAAAAACACAACAATGCAAGGAGATACAACATATGAACTGTGCAAACTTTGACATCTTTTTCAGAAAGAAAAAGAAGATTTGTTCCTAACAAAAACAAGTAAAGAAAGTTCTGGTTAATCCTGTTCAACCTGCTCGTCACCTTAAACAATACAAATCTCAAGAATACACAATACTCTTCCCCGCTTCCCTTAAGAGCTCCTTGCAAACAGTCTGAGAACGTTGACTTTTCTTGATCGATCCATTTGAATGTGACCAGCCATTTATCAAAGAATGCCTCAAGGAGTGATGATTATTATACTTCTTATCTTGATTTGTGGATGTTTCTAGAAGGAACCTGATCACTGTCTTCTCCACCAGAGGCATCGTATCCACCACTTGTAGACCTTGACAATGGCATCATCATCATCATCATGGATTGCTGTTGTTGCTGCCCTCTATTCTGACCCATTAGACCAACAGCTGAAGAAAATCCACTGAGCTGCACCGACCCTTCTGCTTCAGACGACACTCTAAAAGGGTGAATGTCATGCGAGTCTAAGCTGCTCTCTGGTGAAGAAGATGTCCCCATAACACCACCTGACCCTGACATTGCTCGGCTCGTCTGAAACGCGCTTCTTGCTTCTAGCTGAAGAGGACCTAGCCCTGAGCTAGTTGATGTCTCCATAGAGGCAACTCTTGTCTGAACATTCATCAGAGGCAATTCTGCTGGTAACCTTATGCGCTGCTTAGATTGCCTTCTCTGCTGCTTCCCGTTACTATTAGCAGCTTCAAATTTTGCCGGGAACATTCTACGGTCGCTGCTGCTTGCTTCCCTCCTCTCCACAGGCTGGATAATTTTGGATCTCTTCCTTGCCTCTGCTGCTGCCTTTGAGACTTCTTCTGCATTGAGACGCGCTAGAGTCCATGGACTGATCTTCACAGGTTGCGTCTTCTTCTTGACGCGTTTCTCAACCACTGTCTTCTTTCCATATGAACTTACAGAAGCATTCTCTGGAGGAACTACATCAAACTGCACACAGAAACACACACACACACACATATATTAGAGAAAACCAAATTGGTGAATGATGCGGTGAACAAACAAACAAACAAACAAGATACCTGATCCTCAACAAACAGACGCGGTGGGGTGCACCAAGCTCCACGGTGAAATGTATTGAAGGAGCTTGCACTACTTAGACCAGTGAATGAGCTGATCATTGACATTTGAGGGCTTTGTTGACCTCCACCACCTTCTTCTAGCTCTTGCTCTTGTTCCCTAAGTGCAACTATGTAGTCGTATGTACTGATTCCCTGTTAAGAGAAATTCATTTAGTTAGAGAGCAAAGACTTGGCGTGTACTCGAGCATTGGTAACAACCTTTTTGATGAGAAGAATGTGGAAGAAGAAAAGCTGAGCAACAGGTAGCGTTGCCAGCATTGCCAATAGAGTGCAAACAGCCTGCAAGAGAATAAAAAACATTCACACCTTGCATTCAAGAGACAATAAAGGGAAGATCAATTGTATAAAGAAGATTAACTTACAACGACTATAACAAATGGAACTAGCGAGAAGCTGCTTCCCAGCTTTAAGGCAATGTCTGTGTTGAACTGGTTCCTTCGGAGTAGACATAGTACCAGCACAAATATCCCAGTTGACCATTGCATAGTGAGCTGCAAGATCAAGCCTCAAAAGGAAGAACAATTTAGAACACATCATTAACAGAAGAGAGAAAATTTTCATGGAGTGGTGAAAGATCAACGCAGCCTTACCAAGAAAATAGCTGATACCATGAGGCTGAAGAACTTTCTGTAATTCTGCTTGCCAATGCAATTGTTTAGCCACTACACACACACACACAAGTCCATAAGCAAAAGAAGGTGAGAAATTTTGAAATAGAATGCGGGGAAAATCTTTTTAGTACCCTGCAGTGATGATCAAAACGGTCAACACATTTGTCACAAACTCTGCAATGCTTGCTGAATTTGAAGACCTGCAAACGGACCAGAATAATTAGTCCTGAGCATATGCAGAGCTTTCTTGAAGAAAAGTTTGTGGTTTCAAGTGTTAATCGGACCTCAACTTCGCACAGACTGCAATAGAACATCCCATCCTCACTCATCTGCTGCTCAGAAGATTCATCTCTTCCGCTGCAACAACCACAAATCAATGCACAAGGAGAGCAAAGCACACGCAGGAGACAAGATCTTTGCGATGACTCATGTTTCTTGTTAGTTCCATTTTCTTGATCCTTTACACATGTGCTGTCATGAGACTTAGCACCACCTATAGCTGATCCACCACAACTATCTTTTGTGCCCTTTGATTGAGGAAATTTCTCGTTTTCAGGTATTTTAAGGTACTTCTTTGACCTGAAAACTCCAGGGTCTGCAGGATCTGAAGCCGCACACCATATATACAGTCCAACCACACACGTTATCTGCAAAGAAAAATATCACTGACTTCAAGTAAATCTCTCAGAGGAGAAGGTAAAATACAAGTTCCAAAAAATTACATACGAGTTGAAATAAGATGGATGTAAAGATGGTAAAACATTGTATGCAAAATAATTCTACCCAAGAGTTGAAGGTTTTAGCTTTAATGAAAGAAAGACTCAAGAAGTGAATATGCTTGAACCAGTGGATACTACTACTATCTCTAAAACGATGGAGCAAGAGATAAGTTTACCATTTTAATGAATAAGTGAAGCTTCTAAGCTCTTGATGGGACCATATAAGGATCCAAATAGAAAGAGTGATAAATCAAATCTGCCTGATTAGCTATAATAAGTAACAAATTTTGCTAGCCACGTTAGTTGTGGAGGCGCTAGTCTATGTACTTCCAGAAAAAGCTAAGCAATTTCCAGAAATAGAAAGAAAACAAAACAGAGACAATAAGTACACAATTGTGATCTCTAAAATCTACAAGCAAAGATGAGTTTGGAATCCAAAGCAAACAAATTTTAGCTTACCAGAGGAGTGTAAATACCCATGGCAATGTACTGATGAATCTTGTTCCCAACAAACGGAGCAAAGAAGACGTAGAAAGCAAACCCAAGTGCCAAGAACACAGCAACAGCCACCACCTACCCACAAAGTGAACAAAGTCTCAAACTTTCACCTCAAAAATCAAAAACCCTCCAAAGAAACTTCAGTTGAAGTAAGAAGAAAGTACCTGAAGAGGATGGTAAGGAAGTTGCCATCCATGTTTCCTCATTTTCCCCTTACAATGCTGCAAAAAAAAAAAACAGATGTAGACTGAAGAAGCTCAAGTCAAATTAACAGAAAAAACTTTCCCTTTTCCCTTCATCTTTTCCAAATAAACAGAAGTCTCATAGCAAAGGGAAGAAGAAGAGTAGAGATTAAGACATTTGACCACTGGGTGGGTGGAAAGTAAATAGCTTAATTATCAAATAGAAACAAAAAGAAATAAAGTAAGACTCTTTCTTTGTGGTTTCTCTGATTCTCTCTGTGCAAAGTTCTAAGCTTTTGTGCAGAGATCTAAAAGAACCCACCACCATGGAAGAGAGAGAGAGAGAGAGAGGTGAAAAGCAGTTACCTTTTCTCCAAAGACACCAAATCATGTGTCACAGTCCAGTTGCTGGCAAATCCAGTAACACTTGTTTTTTCTTTCTCCTTTTGATAACACTCTCTCTCTCTCTCTCTCTCTCTCTCTCTCTCTCTCTCTCTCTCTCTCTCTCTCTCTCTCTCTCTCTCTCTCTCTCTCTCTCTCTTTCACTGTCTTAGTAATTTTCTTTCTTTTACCTTTTTACCCACTCATTTGTTTACCTTTTATGTTTTCACCCCCACACTCTCTCTCCCTTTGTAATGATCAACTGAGCATAATTAGATTTTTCAAGATTTAATTGTGTGATTAGGTAGCCTAATGTTTGACATAAACATACCTAACTACAAATGTGTCTTTGTGTATTTAATGATCGAAGCTCACGTTTAATGTTTGTACCAAAATACTTTTTTTTTTCTGAAAAAAAGACAAAAAAGAGAAGAACCAAAAGACTTTAGTATTGTGTCTTAAATGTTTTATCTTCCAACCTGGTAACTACTCTGCACACTTTATGTTACACGAATCAAAGCTGATTTGGTTAAAGAGAATTTTCAACTTTGAAGATGTAACATTGCATAGAAGATTATGATCAAACATCTGATTGGAGGAATATTTATTAAGCAGCTCCACGGTCTATATATTCGAGCCCCGAGGAAATGGAGAGTTACTCAAACATAGCAGCCAAGAAAGCGATGGTCGGGAGAAGACATAAGAATTTGGGAATTATTTTCCGCATCCATAAAATCTTAAGAGTTTTCCAGATAAAAATATTAATAAATTTTAATTATAAGTTGGAAGTTAATTTTAAAATGAAAACTTAACAAATTTATAGATTTGAAGTGTTTTATAGAGTTTAATAGGTTTTCCTAAAGTTCCATATATATGCGAACCAATTTATAAATTGTGAGTGTTTTATAGAAACCATGGCTTTTGTTTAAATTTTTAAAAGCTTTGGCAGTTGGTTTGTCTCTTATTATGGTCTCTCTCTTCATCACAAAATGGACTTCTATTCTACCAATAAAAACTTCTTTTATAATTGGTTTCTGTTTCAGTTACCTTTTCGTTGCTTGGATCAAAAAAGCCAATCTCTTACATGTCTAATATTATGTGCATATAAAAATTAATATACGTTGACTTTACATGCAATTACGAAAGTAAAATTATTTTTTTTTATTCAGAAATTCGTATAACACATATGATACGAACATGTTTCTGTTTTATCCTAAGAATATACTAATTGTTAAGCTCCGATTGTCCACTGCTAAAGAGTTTTTACGTCCGGTCGTTCATTGTAATGAGACTTCATCCTGTGCGATCGTCGATGGGTTAATTATCAAAATCTTATGTCTTATTTACTGATTATACAATGACATTTCTAATGTATTTTGATCTCATTCACGTAATATCGCCAATCATTTTTTGATATGTCCTGTTACTACAGTTCAACCATGTTTAACACTAAATTCTTTCTATACAAGTAACTCAAAAGATAAGTGTGCTAACATAGATAATTAAATCAACTTTTATAAGCATTTTACTATAAACTATCATATATCACAAACCCACTGTTTTTTTTTTGCAACAAACGGCTATTTTATTACTCAAACACAAACCGACTGTTACAATATCAGCCAAAAACATTACAATACTTTAGTAAAATCGTTTTTTATAAAAGAAATAGCTACATGTTTTGTTTTCCTCTTTGAATGTGTAATGCGATGAATTATAATATAATTTAATGTCAAATCTTATAAAACTCAATAGACATTCATATGGGTGGAGTAAATGTGACGCATTAAATTCTATGGACCTCTTTATGTATGTCGTTTTCCTTGTTCATATTCTTTCTTCTTTCTTGGTAGAAGTGATCGCAATTTTAAAGTTCCATAAAAAAAAAAAAGGATGAGACAAGCATTCTTATAAAAATTCTAAAAACGTAACTGAGCATAGTTTAATACTCTACGAATAATTAAAAGAACATACTAGTTTGGAACTGCACGAAACTAAAACAAAGCTATATCCCGCAGAATACGGCTAATCGTTTATCGAGATTTCGAAATATCTGGTCGCAACCAATATTAAAAGAGTTAACTTCGACGGACTTAATTCGTCGTAATGGCTATGACCAATTAACACCAATTATCGATGTTAATTCATCGTCGTTTTTTGGTGTATTCCAAAACCATGCAATTATGAAACATTACGACTAAGTAATAACAAATATTTACTATTTAATTACAATGAAACAATACAACGTAAGGTTACGTCGAACTAACATTGATTTCTGACCTTTACAACAACATTACGTTCATTTGTAAGTTATGACGTGCATATAAGGGCATCTCCATCTTTACTCTATTTTTTTTTCTAAAATTGAGTAAAAGTGAATATGGAGTAAGGAATGCTCCAACCCAATTCTATATCTCACTCCATAATAAAATTTACTCTATAAATAGAGTAATCTATTTTTTGTATGTTCATCACTCCATTATAGAGTAAGAAATAGAGTAGGGTTGGAACAATTTTACTCCATTTTTACTTTTACTCCATTTTCAAAGAAAAAATTGAGTTTTACATTAAAGATGCTGTAAATACAATTTACATTTCATTGCTAGTAAGTGATCAATGACAAACTAACGATGATATGTGTCGTCGTTAATTGCATGTTTTTTTATAGTGTTTGTAAGAATTTAGCATGCAAAATTTTCAATTTATCACAATTCCGTTATTTGATCCAACTTTAATTAAATACTCTTAAATAGATCGATTTTAGTTGAAAAAAATACGTTAATGAAGGTGTACCTATCATGTTCAACAGAATTCACGATTCAACATGTCTACTAATTTATGCTACCATTTTATGTTTGTGCAATCTTATTGGTTAGAAACATGTCTCAAGTATTTAACTCTCAAAAACATGTCTTAAGTAAAAAACGAGGCTACTTGAATTTATAATTATTTGAAATTTGTTTATTAAAAAGAAGTCAATTCGTCGACCACCCAAAAAAAGAAGCCAACCCCGTGGTAGCAAGACCACACTACAAACAAAAAGACAGGACGATATCAACAGTTTTTTGGTAGGACACAAAAATACAAAATTGATAATGAATGTATACTTTGTTAGAATGTTGAAGGATATAGAGGATATACATGATCTAACCAACGAATGTTACAAAATTGTAGATGGGGACATACAGACTGAGTGAGGATAGTGTTGTTCTCATTTGCTTGGGTCTTTTCTTTTAGCCATGTGCATTGTGCCTCTCTTATCTATTCCCGTGACTCAACATTTTGACTCTAAGCCCGCCCCCCCTCTCATCTCTATTTAACTATCTATAGGGTATTAGGTTTGTTGACCAAGAAGAAAAAACAAGGTTTCATTCTCACTCAACACAGATTTGTAATACTAATGTTTATGGAATACTGAATATTTTCGCTACTTGCAATACTTTTTTTTTTGGTCAGAGTTACTAACAATACTTAAAAACTATTTATTGAGGCGGTGGAACAATGAACTGGTGTAATGGAAGCAAATCAATGCAATGATAAGAGAGGTGGGGGGCAATAACTACTTTATGAGAAAATGGATGTCTTAATTCTCGTGTCTTTAACCAAAAACATAATACAATTTGAAACAGAGGGAATATATATTTATTTAGACACTTGACCCTTAGGATCTAAGAGTACCACATCACACATGTAATAGTATAGCTCTGGAACAAACTGAATTAAACTAAACGTTTCTTTACCACACATGGCACATGTAATAGTATAGCTTTCCATATCACACATCACCTTGCAGGTCACTAATATATGAGAGCTTGCGCAATGCTAAAAAACTCTTTTGAGAAACTTGGTACGTGATGATGAGAAAATGGTATGTGAGTCAAAAATCTCTCATTTTATTCTTAAGAAACTTGTGGAGAAATGCTCTACTGCGTATGCTCTTATTTAGAAAATTAAATCTTCTTACGGAAAGATTTTATTTTTCAAAATATAGATAGATACAAATATTTTTTCAATTATTTTTCACACGCTTAATAAATTCTCGATCGGATTTTCTCTCTAGGTTTTAGCAGTTTTTGAAGTTTAAGATAGGTGTCACAGCAAGATCACAAGTAAGTTGCAATTACGCAAGTTACTTCAGTAAAACTTTCCGTACTTTGAAGAACAAGCGCAAATAAATATATGTAGGAAAAAAGAGCGCTGTAATAGATAATGTAACTTTATAACAGCGACAGCGTATTAAAATGTTCTAAAACATATTTAAATGAATAGTCTCGCTACCACGGGGTTGATGAGGTACTACCAACTCCACATGAGTGATGAAGATTAATAGACGGTGATCCACAACGATAGCAAAACTGGAAACCACACCTACCAAAATAATCAAAAGTAACGACAAATAATTATAACAAATTAAAACGAACTTTACAATAACACTTCTTAATATGTAATGAAAATGCGTACTGACCTGCATCTTATATGCAAACAACCAGAGGCTTTCTCAACGTAGAATTTGCATTTAGGGCACCTGACCTCCTCCACTTCTTCTTCTTAGCCAAATCAATCAACAAAGCATCTTCTTTGTCGCTATTCCTCGTCTTCTTCTTCTTCGTCTCCTTGCACCCACTCCCTGCGTGCCATGGCACCTCACATTGAGCGCAAAACAGTCTGTGACAAGACGGACACTCCGTCTGCGTCACTTTTTCACCATCATCATCGTCCACCACCATCACAAGCCGAGCATTTTTCGAACGGACAGTACACTTTCTCTGAAGACATGATCAACAACTCGCACAAGGCTTTGTCCCATCGCACGAACAAGTCCTTTGGGATCAAATCTCTACACGTGTAGGGCTCTATCAGTTGCGTGCAATTCATGTCAGGACACTTGATCCTTGCCCTTGCTGCGTTTTCTTCCACCTTGGTCGTCACGTAACGGACCGTGCACTCGGTGCAGTACGAGTGAGTGCAACTAGTGGTTCCTCGGAAGATGTCGGAGGGAGACTTTTCGTCCATACAGATCAGACATAGCTTGGTAGATGGTTTAGCTCGTACTTGCTGCTTGGTACGCGTTGGCCTGGCGATATAGTTTACCTTGTAATCTACCGTCCTTGTGCGTGGCAATGTTGATGATGATGACGGCGACGATAAGCATGATCCCATATCGTCTTCTTCTCCTTCTTACCTTGTCTTGAGTTTGATTTTTGGTGTGTATTCACATTATATGATGGCATATAGTTGAAAATAATTGCATTATATATTGGCATACATTATAAGATAATTGCATTATATATTGGAATACATAAGAAGATATACATTACAAGATAGAAGATAATTGCATCATATTGGCATATATCAGAGAATAATTGTATTATATATTGGCATATATTTAGAAGGTAATTACTTCGAGTTATATGTATGAAAATCTTTCTATTTTAAATTGCTTATCTATGAACACACTCATACTGAATATGTTAGCTTACAAAAAAATTTAGAATTTTCTTGTTTTAAAAAAAACAGAATATGAGAAAAAAATTTCATTACATCTTTAAGATAAATGGACGGGAAAGACAAATAGACAAAGTGTTGTAGCTCTAAGAATAAGACAACATGAACGTTTACAAACATAGAGAGAGACTTAAGAGATACGATTCTTACATGTGGGAGCTTAACATTCCACAAGTCTAGCAACTTCTAAATACCATAAAACATACTTGCCATGGTTAACGTGCTACCCATCTACCAAGTAACACACAGAGATTCAAACTAAATAGCTAGGAAAAAAAAAAGAGAGTCATGCTTTGATTAACCTGAGATTCAAGAAGCCACCAATCTTTTAAAACTTGTGTATGAACACTTGGGGAGGTTCTTCCCTGCAAAAGACAAATGAGATATATCGATACATATCTTTGTTGATGTACTATGCGATAATGAAGCAAAAGAAGTAAAGAAGAGAGCAGAGAGAAGAGTGAGACTCACTTCTCGTTAGCTTCTTGGTAAGTGTGGCTTGATGCAACCGCCAAGAGTTCTCCAGTGTGGTTAAATGCCAAAGACGCGACGCTATTTGAGTACTTTGGCAACTTTTGTAAAGGAAAACAAAATATTATATAAGAAAAGAACCAAATAACAGTAGTTCTAGAGAACAAGTCATGTTTTAGTGTTTGATACCTCAAAGAGTCTTCTTCTGCTTTTAGCATTCCATGAGATAACATAGCCTTCATTGTCACCAGTCACAAAAGTCCCTGATCCACTGTGGCAAGAAACAATGAGTGAACCATGTACAACCCAATTAAATTTGTGAATGAGGAAAACCTACCCTGGAGTGAACTCAATAGCGTTTATGCATGCACCATGGAGTCTTCCTTTCATAGATTTGGGATGGCATCGGAAAGTGTATCTGCCATGAGTTAAATGATTGACATAAGAGAAGTATCCAATAGAATACATGCAGTGATAATAAGGATTGAAAGTCACACCAAATGATCATTTCTATATTATTGTCAGTCATGACTTACTTCATCTCACTAGAGCATGCTGTATTGGGGAAATCCAAGGCTACTTGTCCATCTACTGAGCCAACTGCATATCCTGCTGAACACCAACTTTAAACACCTCAGATCTCAAACCACACATGAACGCTGGTCTATGAAAAATCATTGCCACATCACCAGAAAATCACATGAAACTATATGTTTACCAGTGGAGAAAGGTACAGAGGTGAGGCATCTGATAGGCACCTCAACTTGTGATTCATAAGACTGAAAAGGTCGATCTAAGCTACGCAAATCATATATATGCATTGATGCCGCTACGCAAACCACTAAGTTGTTTCCATTAACAGTGATGCATCTGACTGGAGCACCAGCATCAGTAGAAAGAACAAGACTTTGTCCTCGTCGTGTATCCCAAAATTTGATCTTCTTATCCAAGCCAGTAGAGATAACTTCACCTGAACCGTACCACACAACTTAAAACTCTTTAACTAATTCCATATATAACAACAAAGAGTACTTTTGATTAAAAAAATCAAGACCTGTGATTCTCCTAGTTCAACCAACTTGATAACAGTATAGTATACAACAGTCAAAATAAAGTTAGGCAAAGTCATTGATTCCAAACATCTGAAACTAAGAAAAGTGAATGTGTTTATACAATTTACCAAAGATTCCTATTATAAAAACTTAGAGAAGTACTGTAGCAAGTGACCTGGAAAGCTGTTAGTGTAAGACAGTCTATATATAAAGTAACCAAAGTCATTGATCCCAAACACAAAACCTCTTAAAAACATCTGAAACGAAAAAAAGGTGCATGTATATATATAATTTACCAAAGACTACTATTATAAAACTTAGATCTATCTTTGGGAAGAGTTAAAGAAGAAGCTGACCTTTATCAAGAGAGTAGAGAACAGATGTGGCAATGCCGTCATGTCTACCAATTCTATCAACTGTTCCAGCGTTTAAATCGTACCTGACAAACGAAATGTCAAGGTCACTATAAGCAAGATGCTATCTTTAAAGCAAGACCAAACCTTTGGATGAATCCATCGGAGCCAGAGGTGTAGGAAGTTGATTCGTTCTCGAAACAGCAGTCGAGAAGAGCGGCACGAGAGTACAGTTGTAAGATTAGCGAAGAGCTCTCTACATTATACAATCTCAGATACTGTACACAGAAAAAAAAAGGAAAGAGGAATTGATATCAATAAACAACATATATGGTTTGGATTTGAGATCTGAGGAGAGGAGAGACTAACGGAATCCCAAGAAGCGATAAGGAGATTGTTTGACTCTGGTGAGAATTTGAGCTTCGAAATGGAATCCTCTATAGGGTTCTGGAATTCAAGTCGAGCGCCGCTCATGTCTCTCGAAACTCTCGATGAGAAGGTGTTCTGAAGCTTGGCCAACACAAACGTGTCACTCTAGAAGAAGAAGAAGCATTCGAGATTTCAAAAATCGTAGAGATCGATTTTGATGAAATTGAACAACACCTGAAGAAATTCAAAAATCACGGATCCCGCTCCTAAACTTGTGTTAATGGGCTTTATGGGCCGAGTTTGATCAGTCCATACTTGTACTCTGTTATTTACACTCCCCTTCGCTATCTACCCTTCAAGGAATCCTGGTGAGACCAAGTGTACTTCCATAATCTCTGCGCCGCCTCTCACTTGGATGATTGTTGTGGAAGATGACTCAGAGGATGATGAAACGGCAGCAAAGTTAATATTTACTGCTTTGAAGCTTTGACTGGCTGGAAACTTATCATATGAGCCATGTTGATGCCGTGTGTGAAGAGGAAGAAGCATGGTAAGAGAATAAAGCATAGGTTTTGATAAAACTATGAAGAGATAAGTCGCATATATATACAATGAGAGTGTCAAGAAACTGTCTTTGTTCCCTCACACACTAAAACTTAAAAAACAGACAAACACAGACACTGTTCAAGAAAATAACTCTAACAAAGACCGTGCCCTTGTTACTACTCTGGAACATAAAAATCGAACCTGACATCCACAGAACCATCAAGCGTATCTTTGTACTCCACGTTGGTTATAGATCCAGCCTCGTCCACGTCCTGGTACTCTGGTTTCACCCTCCTAACAGGCACCGTGACCGAGTAAATGGTTCCCAGGTCACCGTCCGTGGAGACATTAAGCTGAACTTTCTCCTCCGACTCTATCTCCACGAAATCCGACAGCGCGTGAACGATGTTGTTGACGATCTTCCTTTTAGCTTCGTCGCTGACCGCACACCTGTCCGAGAAGAGGATCATCTTGAGCCGCTGCTTTGCGATTCTCGCGTTGGAGCTTCTCCTCGACGCGTGGGATGGGAAGATGATCTTCCACGCTATGTTTAACCGGTCAAAGAAGCTCATGTTGATGGCGTTCAAGAGAAAGCTCTCCACCTCTTGCTGAACCGGGCTTGGTGAGAGTTCATAGTCTCCCGTGGCGTTCCTTGCTAAAACCTTCGCTTCACCACGTTTGTTTTTGCTGCTTATCGACACTTTCTGCGTTTCCAAACTGTTTGCGACATTGCTTATGAAATCAACCTGCAAATTTACATCCATCATTCCCCAAAAGGGATAAAAAATCAGATATGGAACTGTACAAACTAGATGCAATTGGAAACTCAGGTTTATAGGTGATGACATCATAAAGTCAAGCTCATGTAACTAAATGACATGGTTTTGTCAAAAGATGAGCTCATAACATCATAAACATATATCTAGCAGAAGACCGGTTCAGTCTCAGTAATTCAAGACAACATAGCCATTGAGAAGTCCAAGTTAAGACAATCAATGTCGATCAGAAGTACACTTTAGTTCTTAAAACACGAAACACAAAACAAGTTCACTACAATGTTCTCTTCATATCTCGTCTAAAGACAATGGTGTCTATATATAAGACAAGGAAATACATGTAACTAACTACGAATATCACACAACTATCACATGGAAAGACATTATCATTTAACTTAGGAGCAAAGGGTAATGCCACGTCTCTTCTTAAACCGTAACATTGGTTAACCAATTGAATCTCATCAGCTACATGCTAAAGAACAATATTCACCCTTATATAAGACGAATTCAGATATCTTCCTAACAAACACAGACCTAGAAGCCCAAGATCAACAACGCTGGTGATATCATTTCTTCTCAGAACAGTGAGTCGCCAATTTCATAATTCGAATCGAAGAGTCAAAGAGAGAGAGTAAAGAAGAGAAGAAACCGGACCTTGGAAGAAGGTAACGAGAGGCATTTAGGATGGTGATGATAAGGAGAAATTAAGCTCGCGGAGATCCTCAGATTCCCAGATATCGCCATTTCCGAGAAGATGAATCAAGTTCTTCCTTCGCCTGAGATGCGAATCTTTTCGGTCGTCTTCCCTCAGTTCAAGAGAGGATTACGACTCGTACGAGTAGAGTAAAAAAGGCTATTATCATACGAAACGTCGACGTTTTCACTTCATTGCTAACTGAACGTCGTCGTTCGTTGCCGACTAAACGGTTGTGCCTAACTGGCATTTGCTTGCGTTCCTAATTAAATGTCGTCGTTTCACTGATAAGTACGGTCGTTTCATTGGTAGTAACTACGCTGTCATTTCGTTGCAAACTAACGCAGTCGTTTTCGTTGCAAATGAAACGTGGTCGTATTAAGTGCATTGGAGAAGCCAAAACGTGAGGTTTAAACTAGTGTCGCCGGCGAGAACCTTGACTGCTGAGGCTTCTTCTTCGGACCATTACTTTGGAATCAAGACAAATCTCCCACTAGATATGCAATAAACTCGAACGAAACAAGAAAAAGAAAATTTGAATTTGGAAAATTGGTGTGAATGGGTAGATGGAGAGCAGTTACTGCTCTTCTTCTTCGTCATAATCAAAAACTCAATTCTCCAAAGCCTTCTTCTCCACGTATTTGGAAACACCAGGCCACTGGTTTCCGTCGAAGCCAAGCTTCTTGCTTGCTTGATCTCCGATGCTTTTCAGCGTTCCCTTCTCCGATTTCGATTTACAACAATGACTCTGATTCTGGGTCGAGCGATGTTTATCAAAACTACGACTTTGGAACAAAGGAAGAGGAAGACAAAGGGAAGATCCCTGTCAAAGCCTATTTTCTCAGTACTAGGTATCTTCTCTCTACTAGTTCTGACTTCTCTCTCTCAAGTGTTCCAAAGTTTCAAGCTTTATGTTTTTTTAAATGATTTGGTTTATCAGATTTATGGTTTTGGCAGTATTGATTTGAAGGGCATGCAAGCTGACAATTTGTGTTATGTTGTTCCTCCTACCTCCCGCTCTACCAACTCTATTGCCCTTAAGTTTTCTGATTCTTCTTCTGGATTCCCTGTAAGATCGAGCACTCTGCTGTTTCGTCCTCTAATCGTAGCTTTATCTCTTTGTTCATCAAGAGGAAGTTGATGTTGATGTTGATGTTGTTTTCTCTCTTCTTCACAGACGCTGGACGAGAGGGAGAGTGTAAGCAGCTGCCGGTTCATGGTTGTCTTTCAGTACGGTTCTGCTGTTCTTTTCAATGTTGATGACAATGACGTTGAGTCTTATCTCGACATTGTTCGTAGATATGCTTCTGGCTTGCTTACAGAAATCAGAAAAGATGGTCAGTGCCCTATATAACCTCTGTCACTTCTTACCACTGGCGAAATCATAGCTTTATGAACAACTCTTTTCTTGATGTTGTGTTAGATTATGCTGTTAAGGAGAAGCCTTTGTTGACTGAGGAAATGCGAGGTGGCCCTGACTACATTGTTCTCAAAACGTTGGATACTGATAGCATCCGTATAATTGGGAGTGTGCTTGGACAAAGTATTGCATTGGATTACTTTGTTTCTCAGGTAACCTGTTCCTTCTCAATTAACCGAATCAACTATACATTTGTCCTTCACAGAAAGAGTGAGAGACGAAAGTGTGAAGAGATGTTGGAAGTTTGAGATTTGTGATTCAACTCAGGTTGATAAGTTGGTGGAAGAGTTTGCTGGTATAAACCGTGGAATGGAGAAAACGGGAACTTTCACAATGCACAGGAAAAAGCTCTTCCAACTTGTAGGCAAGGCTAATTCTAATCTTGCTGACGTCATTCTCAGAGTTGGTTTGTTTGACAGGTACTCTATTTTTCTCTTTGATCTCTATATATGTGCTTTTACTCATATACAATAGTCCAAGTTCTTGAATCTTGACTTTGGAAGTATGCTCATAGATCCGAGATTGCTTGGAGAGAGGCGAGATATGCTCAGATCTATGAGTACCTAAGAGAAGAGTACGAGGTCACTCAGAGATTCGGGAATCTAGATTTTAAGCTAAAGTTTGTAGAGGTATTGTCAAATATCATTACAACATTACTCGGTTGAATATAAAGAGTAGTCATTGTTTTGGTTTTTGTAAGTGATTCTTTGTTTTTAAATCTTGCAGCACAACATTCATTTCCTCCAAGAGGTGATACAGAACCGAAAATCAGATCTTTTGGAATGGTGCATTATCTTCTTACTCACCATTGAAAACGTTTTGTCTATTTACGAGATTGTCCGAGAATCCACAGGAGTTTCACTTCTGTGAACATCATTCTTTTATTATTTCTCAGAGTAGTTCATTTGTTTGATTCTTGGTTTACATCTGTAATAAAAAACAACATGACTAGCTAGCTTCCGCTGCTTATGCCACATTACGGTTTTGTAAGTTAAGATCAAATACAAATGTTATGATTCCTTCTTTTTGATAACATTAGTCAAGCCTCTTCCTAAGCAGTTACCTCCATTTGGACTTCCTTTGTGAGTGGCATGATTCTTTCTCCGTAGAGTTTTTTGCAACCAAGCTAGAGTTAATATTGTAGGAAAGATCAGCTCCAGTTTATGGATTGTTTGATCGTTATGTCTTGACTGAAAATTCTTGCTTTGATCTCAACTCTTTTCTTGATTGCTTCTTCAACCGTTTCATACGTCAGAAGTTGCAACAGCTGTGTCCGGTCCTGGGAAGACTCAGCCAGTATAATGAATAAAGAGAGGGCAGTTTTAGCATGAACTAAAATGGGAGTTTTATTAGTAACACTAAAACTACTCTTTATCATAAAATAGCACATAAAGAGAAAACTTTCAAAATATCATTCATCAAAAGTTAAAATTAAAATTATATCCCTTTGATAACTATTAAAAAAATATATATATATATATATGTAATAATTATACAATATACATATATTTTCTAGTTAAGTTTAGAACTTAATGATTAAAATTTATGTTTTAGTATATGGAGTTGGGTTTAGGGTGATTGGTTAGATTGTAGATACTTTCTTTAACTTTAGTTTTCATCTACAACCTTTAAAATTATTAATCATGATAAAAAAGGATGCAAAACTCTTATTTACTAAATCATTATTTGTGTGCTGTAATAAAATATATAGCTACAACATATATATTTACAGCAAAAGTTATACATAATTTTAAAGCACAAATTTTAAAACTATATCTCAACCAATCACTCCCGGTGTTTTGGCTTTTGGGTAATATATTTTCCTCATGTTTATTAGATGTTAATTTAAGATCTTTGTATATGCAATTTTTGTGATAATTTTTTCATGCTATTGATGCGATTCGCCAAAAAAAATTTTCATGTAATATCAGTTTTGAAAACGATAAAATGGCTAAAATCAGTGTTTTGAAAATCAGACCGGATCGGTCGGTTGGACTGAACAGACCGTGATTCTTTCTTCTAACCATTTTTGGGTTGTACTAAAAACTAGATTTGAATTAAACCGACAAATTTGGTCAAGCTCGCTAAAATCAGTAACACGGTTTGATATTAAAACTCGGATTTTCTCAAATTTAAATCAGAAAAATATATATGTAATTTTAAAAAAGTTTTCATAAAAGTTTTTTTAATATATATCCAAATAAATTAGTTTTCACTATATTTTTTATTATTTTTGAAGTTTTCATTTTATTTTCGTATCATTTTTAGGTTCTAACAAAGACATACAAAAATTTTAAAATAATTTTATAGTTATTTAATTTAAAATCCGGTTGGATTTGTATGAAACATTGGCTAAAAGTCTTGACACCTCGTACGGTCATCCCCAATTGGGCCTAAGTGAAACAGAGGATCACGCCTCCACTGAGATCCACATAATTGTTTTTAAGAATTAGAAAAAAAAAAGAAACAATTAGCAAATCAGATTTGCATCATCATCAGACGAGAAGAAATTCATCGCCATGGGACAAGTCTTCGACAAGCTCCGAGGTTAAATTATCTCCTCTTCTCTTTGAGTGTTGTAATACGCGTTGAAATTGCTTATTATGTGATATATATATAAATTGAATCGCAATTGGTAAATTACAGGTAAGCAGTGGAGGCATAAACAGGTCCAAGCGATATGTGATCGTGTATTCGATCGGTTCAAGCTTGAAACCGGAAGAGCCAATCTTACGTTCGAAGAGCTATACATCGCCGTCCTTCTCGTCTACAAGTAAAGATGTTCAAAATCTTTATTTATAAAAAAAACTCAAACATTTTAATCAATCATCCTTATGATTTTTTTTTAAAATTATTTCTCAGTGACATAAACAAGCGATTGCCTGGTCCTCATTTCGATCCGCCTTCTAAGGATCTTGTCCGAAGCATGATGACGGTAATTTCTAGTGAACAAACGCGGTTTAATTTGAATGCTCTCTCATATGATTGTTCTTTGTAATAAATAGGAGTGTGATATGAACTTGGATGGAGAAATAGACCGGGAGGAGTTTGTGAAGTTTATTGAGCTGCTTACGACTGACACATTAGCGGTTGTGAGTCAGGGTTTGATCATATCGTTGATTGTGGCTCCCACTGTGGCTATTGCTACAAAGAAGGCCACGGAAGGTGTCCCAGGTGTTGGGAAAGTGGTGCATAAGCTGCCTACTTCTGTGTATGCTACTCTTGTGACCCTTGCTGTGGTGTGGGTGAATTCCGATACTAGTTGAGGAGGAGCTTCTATGATTTGCATAAGCTTGCTACAAAATAAATGTGCTTTTAGTCTCTACTATTTCTTACAAGAACTTGTTCTTTTGGCACGAAAATATAGAATAACTCAACTGTTGAGTGAAATAGTTTGTTAAAACAATCATACGTGGATGATAAAACACCTACCTTCATTTCCATATTTCAAGTTTTGTTAAATTCACTGTTAAAAATCAATACTAGTCTATTTATGATAAATTTCTCACATATGTTATTTTGTTTTCCTATAATTAGAATATTTTATATACTAAAATATAAGTCATATAACCAATAAAATTTTGGCAAATGATATATTTTAGAATTAAAAAAAAACGTAAATACAAAAATATGCAAAACCAGTTTCATCCATTTTGCTCTATACTGATTTTTTATATAAAATAAATGATCTCTAATATTTCTCCCACTACATTCATGAATGTGATTAAAATTGGGACAACGGGGAATTCATGAATTCATGCTCATCTTCAGCTAAGCAAGAACATTGACAAAAGAGAATGGGGAAAAGAGAAATCGTTGGCTATAACTATTAACAAAGATTCAAACACTAGAATACATCAAAAAGCTAAGAGAGGGTTTTATTTTGCTCCCAGCATCAAACACAAAAAAAGGGTAGCTAAAGTCTTACTTAGACCAAACATGAAAGAATAAACAAATATTGCACAAAAAGCATCAACACATACACAATTTGACTGGATAAAGTTAACTGTGTCTTGATGATTTTTCACCATTTGGGATGAGGTTTGATTCATGGCCGTTGATAGACATACTTGGTTCTTGGGTCAACGATTAGACCTTTTCCTCCGTTAACTTCAAGATCATGCCTGTCAAGTTCCACACAAGAGTCAGTAACTATAACAATTCCAGCAACTGAAGTAACACTGTAGAGAGTGATGAGTAAACCGTAACTGGAAAACAAAGTCAGGGATTGTCAGCTGCTCACGAGGTACATATTTGAACAGCTGCAGAAGTCTGTCCGCATATACAACTTTCTTCCACACCTTTATTAAGACGACCAAGGTTAGAAGAGTGACATTAACTCTTGGGGGAAAAAGTCTGGAGCTTTGAAATAAGTTAAGGAGTTTACCACATTATCAACGAACAATTGCATTGTTACAATAGTCGCCTTCAAGTGGAAAGTTGGATGAAGAACATATATTGCCTGGAGGAAGCAGAGATTGATTAGGATTTGTACCAGGAGGAAGGAAGGCCGAGTAAGTGTGGTTCCATACCTGAAGGTTACGCTGGTGTTTGCGACCAAGTATCTGTTGTAATCTTTTCATCCATCCTAAATCTGGTTGGCTGTTCAAATCCAAACCGGTAAATGCAAAAATGTTATTGAATCTTATAAACAATAAAGGTCTTGTTCCACTAAACAAGAGTAAGAATCAACTTACACTTGTAAAGATGCTGCAGAGTGGAAATAGACAATCGAGTAAGGCTTTTGTATCAAAGGTTCAAATTCCTGTAAACATGTACCAAATGCAGTATCGTCAGACATCAAATCAATACAAGATAGTATTCAGAAGACAGAGCTCTTATGTTGCAGTGAGTTGGAGAGCCATTGGGGCAATGTGCTTACCTTTATAACATATAGGACAAAACGCTCTAGATCAAGACATCGCAGCAAAAAGTGAGCTCCTACAACAACCATCACCGGATGGCCCTCTGTGTCAACACCACCACGGTAGCTGAAGAGCGAAAACAGAAAGGGCTTTGTCAAGGGCATAAAAAGCGAACTTATGCAGGCAAGGGATGAGAGAGAAGAAAAGACCAAAGACAGAGAAGCCATACACAATTTTCATCTCTGCAATCTCCGAGAGGTTGAGAGAATTAGCTTTTGCTAGGTATCGTGAATGAAGTGAGTATTCCTCTGCAGGAGAGAGAGGGGGTCCCCCGAGATCACCAAATCCTAGCAGTTTAACAAAATTGAACCCACTCTGTGCTTGTGCAGTCTTCTCCCACTGTTCTTTCCGCCTTTCATCTGGATCTTTAATCAAAGACATGAAGGCAGGATCCAAATATGAATCAAGATGATTCGAGTTCCTGAAATCATATATGAGTATCAATCAACTAAGTGCAAAGCCGAGGAACAGGCAAACAAAGTGCGAAGAGTAGTGAAGCAGTCAGAGTTTCACCAACCTTCGTACCAAAGCATGATCAGTGGCAGAGCGCTCAACTAGAGCTGGAAAAGACCTGAGTGGAGGCTTATTTGGCAGCGCTTGTATTCTTATTTTACGTTCGTCTATAACCGTCTCACCATTTTCATCCCCAACATCAGCAGGGAGCTTTGAGATGGCAACCTCCTCCTCGTGCTCATCTCGAGGAAAGTAAAGTGGAAGTAATCTAACATTTATAGAGTCGAAAATTTTAGCAAACGCTACATTGCTTCTGCATCACATAACTGTACGAATTAGGGACTGCTGCTCTATACCTTTTGTATATCTCTGTATCAGAGGTTGTGGTGGTACAGAAAACAACGGCACTGATTTGATCTTTCTGCTTCTCTAGAAACCGACGTACAGTTCCTGGGGACCACGCACGAAACATGATTAGGAAACATGGAGGTTATTTACTGAAAGGAATGAGAATGTTCAAGAACTGTCTTTACTGATGGCAACATGAGCAGCTGGTTCTCGGGGATAGTTTTTGGCTTCTGTGTATATACAGTCCATAGCAATACTGTAATGTTGTATGTTAACCAAAATCGAGTTTTTTATTTTAAGAACAAAGAAAAATTTGCAAATGATATTAAGGGAAAACTAAGAATTTTCCCTTAATTCACAAACCTTTGAAGCCCATTATCAATGAGAAGCTCCAGACAAGATCTATAGCAGTGACTTAGAGCATTCTCAGCGGCTGTATGATACTTTACTGCATACTTGGGTCCCACTGTATGGATAACCCTCCTGAACAAGAAACCAAAAAAAAAAAAAAAAAAAAATCTTGGAGTTCCGGACTAAGAGAACTGACAAATCAATTGCACAGTGCACACAGAATGTTTGATATTTAAGACTAAGAGCTACCAGGCCTGTCCACCTTAATTTCGAAATTCCCCAGGAATCACAAAAAGTAGTACTCACAGTCATAGGGCATGAAAAAAATTGTACATAGTCAACAATGAAGCAACTCTAACATAGGGACAAGGCTAGTTGAAGAACATAGCAGAGAGTGAATTTATGTTTCCATCACCAATTACCTGGCAGGTAGATCATAGGCGTTTGTTACTTTCGCCATCCCTGTCCGGCATCCACCCTGTCAACATAATACACAAATGTAATGCTTAAAGAACTGTGCTTAAGAAAATAGTGAAAGAAAGTGTTGGTACCAAAGTAGCACACTGTTCTGCAAGGCCAGGTCCAGCAGCAGCATGTAGACCAGGACTGCTATGTGCCTCATCCAAGTTCTGTCCAGCAAAATTCAACCACATCAAACGACACACATAAAGAGAAATTTACTTTCCCATCTATGATTCTCAGGTTTTACCTCATTGGTGGAATTGACAACAGCATCAACCTCAAGGTTCCAGGGCTCCCCTCTCCAGAGGTAGATCTTGGAGTTAATCTCGTGATCAACAGGAAACTTAGACACCATCCCATTCCCGCCGCTGCCTCCTGCTTCAGAAGACGAAGAAGCCAAAGGGTTTGCATAGCGAGGATTAGAATGCGCCGGATCTCCAGTTTCACCTTCCAGGGATGATGACGACCTCTGCTCAACATCACTCCACCTCGGAATCTGATCCAAAGTGACAACGTAATCAGCACTCTCCGTTGGAGTTCCACCACGAGAGGTTGTGGCCGTGGGCACGGCCTGATACATCATTGCAGATCAAGACCACAACCACCACCCAGCCAAGACTTTGAAATGCTCCACTAAAAAGGGTGACAAACCAAAACACACAAGAAGGATCATTTACATGGAAGAGAAACCTGAAATTCAACTTTCAATGCTTGAGATCGTATTAAAACAAAAAAAGATGTGTAAAACTGGAAAGTGTTGATCTTTCACCACCCAGAGGTCGTCCGTCAGATTTAAAAACACGGTTTTACCTGAAATTTGATCAGGAAGCGAATCGAAGGCAACCTTATTCTACTTCATGTGCCCACGAAAGGAGAAGCTAGCTAGAGAGAGAGAGATAGAACATTATTAGTATCCTACAACTGTGATAGATACATAGACAGATGGTGGTGGTGGATCGATGATGATGAGGTTGCGGAAGACATCAACCGGCTCTCTTGTCAAATTAATCATAAAATCCAAAAAAAGAAAAAACATATACGAATTTTGGTTGTCGTTTACGCGAATATACCTCAGCTCAGCTCGTATCCTCTCGCTCATTCGGAAGGTGTTGACAATCAGAACCGTTAAGAGTTAAGACCGTCGTCCTTTTGATCTGTGGTAGCAGCAGACCTCCGAGATTGGTTAGCTCGGTTCGGGTAACTTAGTTTTCGGTTAGTTTGGTTCATATATTGCTCAATTGAACCTAAGAAAAACTCAGTTCACTAATCGGTTTGTTTGGTTTCAGGAAATTCTATAATTTTCAATTTACTTCGATTATGTTTGATTTAGTTAATAATTTGGTTTGAAGTTCGAAATTTAAATATGGTTTGTATAAATTGGAATTATTTGGTTAGAATCTTTATATCGGTAAAAACTGAATTAACATGTTACCAAACAAATAATCGATTATAGTTCAATTTTCCTTTAAAAAATGGATAATTTTGATCACATTTGCTTTTGTTTTGTTTGTTTATTTCCGTTTATTTGGTTCAATAACTGGTTTCTTTCTTTAACCTGCCAAACTGAACCGACCTCAGGACCAAACTTGAATCAAAAACCGAAAATTTCAAATTGGTTCGGTTTGGTTAATTTCCACACTATGTGGTCGTTTTGCACCTTTTTATGTTTACTGATTGCAAGCTTGGGAATTGTATTTGTGATTTTGAGTTCTAGTACTATTGTGCAACTTTAAGTTATTGTTTCCTGATTTGTGACGTAATTGATGATTGATCATGTGTTATCTCTCTAATACTCTATAGATTGTGACACCTCAGTTGTGTCTGCCTTTTACATATTCAACAATAATTATAAGCAGTTAAGAAAGAATGTTTAGCTTCGCATTTCTTGCAGTTTGCAGTATTCAAAGGCATGCACATGGACTCCTCCCTGTTGTTCTCATGAGGTTTGCTTTCTCCTTAACCTTCAACACTTCCTTCATTTGACTCTCATATGCATGTGTTCTTGCACTTGCAACAATGATCTCAATGCGTTCATTATCATCTATGAACCTCTGCTTCGCCTTCAACTTTGCCTTTTCAACACCTCTCTGCACATGCATCACATACATTAGTCTTATAGTTATGCCAGAATCACTAATTTAAAAACCGAGTAAAAAAAAAAGAGGAAGATGTATACCTCTGTTCTATGAAGCTTTCTCTTTGCTTTTTTCTTCTTCTTGTCTTCCCATAACATAATCTTCTCGCTTAGCCTCTCGTACCTACAAATCTCAAACTCATTAGGCTCTTATCTGCCTTGGAAACAAATCGTGTTCAATGAACCAACATCTGAACATATGACGGTTAAAAAAGAAAACATGACACACACTTCTTTCTCGTTTTATCCATCTCTCTTTCCTTCCATAGCTCCACCGCAGGTCCCATTGGCACAGAGTTTGCTTGCTGCTCCCTGGTTTCATAAAACTAATATGTATCGAGTAGAACTTTACCTTGAATTTTTTTATAAATCAGAGCATGGCCACGGAAAGCTACATACGCATACTTATAGAGACATATATTGCAGTTTGACGCAAGGAATGTGTAGTTTGTGAAAAGCTTCTTACGCAATACCTTCCCCTTGATGCAAGCCATATAAGTTTAGGCCTCACAAAGGGTCTATAAACTTAATTCCCTATTAGGAAGTAAAATTCAAAGAGGTTATCCACTTTTATAGATGCCTTGTCCCACAATAAAATTTTCTCTTATGTAACCTTTTTCTCTTTCTTTTGTAAAGTTTCTAATTTTACCACGATTAGTTGGCCTAGTAGCTAAAACTCTTAGATTATCTAGTAAGTATTTATAGAGTAACGATTCAATTTCCGTTGGAAAGAGTCTGCTATCCTAAGAAAAGTTAATTTAAAATTGTTTGGAACCTCTGACATTATAAAAAAGTAGTTTTTTTCTTGGAGGTGAGATTTGTTAAGCAATTCATGAATGTTGCTAACAGCTTCAAGTTAATGGAACTCATGTGTTTCTTTTGATTCCCAACCTCTTGTCTTAATCACACAAGTGTATGAAGATACGTTTTCGTTTTCCGTTTTTGCTTTGAAATAAGATTGAATGCAGAAGAACGAGAAGAAGGAAGTCAAAGAGCTATATCCATGGTAACTAAAAAAATTGCTTAAATAAATGCAAATTGTAAAAAGATTGACCATGCAAAAACAATGAGAATTCTAAGATGATAGAAACTGACATGAATATTGTAGTTTTTAAAGTCAATATGGTTGAAAATAATTATATAAAATTGTATGGTTTTGATGGTACAAATAATATCTTATAATGATATGTATATTTGCTAAAAAGCAAAAATATGTTGTGGACAAATTCAAATCATATATAGGTTTGATTTATAAATCAACTTAAGAGAACTACGAAGATAGTTATTTGTAAAATGTGATATATGAGAATGAAATACATCAAAAAGAAAATTTTAATATTTTTTAAAATTGCTTTTTATTCATTTAAATCTAAAAGAATTATAGATCATTTTTCTAAACTCTTAAAAGATCTTAAATGTAAATATGCATGTTTTAAAGTTATCTCGAGAAATATGAGGAAAACTTTGCTTACAATATAAAGTTGTTGGCAAGAGGCCAAATATAATTAGTGATAGTTATCACAATATGATTTTTTTTGAAAAACGAAAAACTAGTGCCATACACTGAGTTTTGTGTATAATGGTTAATTGTATCTTGAAAAAAAATGACAAAAATCATCAGACAATTGATCTCGACTAATCTTAAGAGATTATGTTCATCGTGATGACAACCTAGAATCTTTTTATTAAAGGTGTTTCATGAGATCATATTGTATATCATCAAAAGGAATGTGTAGCATGTGAATTAAGATGAGGTTTGACGGTAACTCTACCTAACTGACTGGAGATCCCAATAAATAGGTTCAAGGAGACAACTAAGTCAAACTAAATCTGTCCAAAACACTGTAAGACTTCGGTCTATACCCAGTTCTTATGATGATTAAACAGTGCTACATGTAAGAAATATATGATAAGCATTAGCTTTTAATGATTTGTGTCCATTGTTTTGAGATATGAATGAAGTAGTACATGATTTCTAAACAAAACATGGCAAATCACCTTGTGAGTATGAAATGGGACCGTTTCTAGGAGAATGAAGGAAAAACTATATTCTCCAAGTTCATTCATGACCAACCAGGACTGTTCACGGTCAAAATGAACACAATAGAGAACCTAGTTCTGTGAGAGAATGAAGTTGTGTTATAGATATTGTCTAGTTTTACACTAAAGCCCGGGAGGTTCAAGACATCATGGCCACCTCCTGGCCGAGTAAATCTGATATCTATTAACAATGATTGGTTAAAGGCTGAAAAATTGCTACCAACTCATCACGCAGTGGATTTTTCGTTTGTATTCTCAAAAGTCCTTAGTTGAGTCTTGTCTAGGAAGTCAAGTCTTTCGAGTCGTCTACTGTATAGAGTCATTTCTATTCATGTGGTGGATTGTTGAAACTCGTTTTTTTGACGAAATGGTTTTAGACCTTTTTAGTAAGATTTCGGGCGAAGACGTTCGTTGGAATAACCATGGACACTATGAAGTAATGTAACTACTTGTCAAAATAAGAGTTGTTGTGAATAAAAAATGAAGATCTAATGTGAGTGTTTTATAATTTATAAAACTTTAGATTTGACTAAGTATAAAACCTAGCAAATGTCTCACAATGAATATTTGGCTTTGAATGTGGATTTATACTTAAATCTAGGGGTGTTCAATCCGGTTATCGGTTCGGTTTCGGTTCGGTTTTTTTTCGGTTTTCGGTATTTCGGTTAGTAAAATATAACTACCATTCTAAATCCATATTTACTTCGGTTCGGTTCGGTTTATATACCGTCGGTTTTTGGTTTATTCGGTTTTATACCAAAAAACATAATTATTTTATTTGAGATCATATTATATGAATTTTGGAGTCATATTGTCAATACAGTCATTTATTAAAAATATATTACATGTTCAAATAAATGAACAAAAAAGTAAAAATGCCTCTACCATCAAATAAAATAATCAAATCTATAACTAAAATCAAAACTTGAAATTTTGAAAATAAAAATATGAAACAAAATAGAAACATGAAAGAAAAGTTTTTCCACTCTTCCATATTTAGTGTTCATTAAAATTATACTTTTTCAATTGAAAATTTTTCATTAATTATTGTCCATCAAATTTATAATCTTCATATTAATTTAGTGAAGACTAAAATAAATCAAAAAGATCAAAAAAAGATTTACAAAATAAGATGTATGAATTGCGATGTATTGTTATTTAGTTATAGTTCAAACGTTTTACAAATTAAGGTTTTTTATTACTATAAAATTATGGTAATAGTTATTAACACAAATTTAACTTATGTAACAAATAGATTTTCATGTATTGTTATAAAATAGATACATATTTACATATTTTTACTTTTAATCGGTTTTGTTTGGTTTATTCGGTTTAATCGGTTATATACCAAACCATATCCAAATCCTACGGTTTTTATAAAATTATATCCATTCGGTTTATATGGTATATACCAAAACCAAACCATATTGTCTATTTCGGTTCGGTTCGGTTCGGTACGGTTCGGTTTTACCATATTGAACAGCCCTACTTAAATCTTATTCATGAAAATTTTATATGTTTGTTTTCATATAAAATATAACCCATTAAAGAAAATGTTATTGGTGTTTAATTTAGTCAAATTTACAATATCTTTTCTTGAATGTTAATGTCATGAAAATGGTCAAAAGGAATCAATATTCTTTATGACATTTGATGTGATTCAATGCTCCACTTATGACTTAGGGGGTGTTATTCAATCACTGCTTTCAAATCAGTTATTAATGTTTTATAATCTATCAAATTTTAAAGTTTTAAGTTGATGGATTCTAAAATCTCTGCATTAGACCTCAGATTTTGAATTCATTCATTTGTTCATAAGAATCCATAAGAGATTATTTGAAATCAATTTAAAATACAAAGAACTTTAAAATCTTTGAAAGTTGAATAACACTAGATTTTAAAAGCTGGATTTAAATCATTCACTGAATAACACTAGATTTTAAAATAGAATTTAGAATCATCATTTGAATACCAGTGGATTGTGTTTAAATTTAAACTCTATTAAAATACATGATTGAATAACACCACCTTAGTGCTGAACTTTTTTTTTGTTGATTATAAAAGGGAAGCAAGTCATATTCTCTAGTACACACATTCATACAATCAAGAAACAATTCTCCCACTCATAATAGTTATGCTAGTATCTTTCTTTTTTTTAGTCTGAGAGTATATCACAAAAATAGGTTTGATAGATTCTGTTTTTCGGTGATGGTAAATAGAAACAATGTTGCAGTTGTATCCTGAAAATATGACCGCTATGAAACAGTCACACTACAGGGCGTTTAAAGATTTAAGGAAAGAAATTAATCATCCTGACTCTGCAATTCTTCTTTATTCTTGTATTTCAATATTGTAATTTTTATTTTATGTTCTTATTATTATTTACAAATATCAGTTGTCCTATAGTAGTGAAATAAGGTTCATACAAGTACAACTCCAGATGCGAAAATCAATAAACCAAAGTGTTTGTACCAAACTCGGATCCTTAACAATATGTAAAGTCGTCCACCGATTCTTACTATGTTTGTACACTTTCAACTTCTCTAGTTTCCTCTCTAGATATCTTTATAGATGCGACCCCATATGTAACGAGTTAATAAGCAAAGGGGTGTGATACTCATTCCATGTCAGGGCGTAATGATGTTTGTGTCTACTACATGGAAGCCCGAAAAAGAAAAAGAGCTTAATTTGGTTTCCCATTTCTATTAATTGAAATTCTGTTTAATTTTTAGAGTAGCTTTTTCTCATCCAGTCAGGCGTGATTTTCATAGGACGGCTCAAATGAGACAGTTAGGCGTAGATCCTTATAAGGCAGGTTGTATTGTCGGTAATCAAATCGTCTTTGTAATCTTTCTCATAATTGTAATATCTAAATAAATCCCCGACAAAAAAAAAATAGTTTTTTCCTTCTAAAAAAAATTACATACTATTTCAGAAACAATTTTATGGAAAATTTGGAATTATTAATTCAAAAGCCATATAATACACATTTTCTTGATGTACTCAGTTTAGATATATACAATTGTTTGAAAATCGTAGTTTAGTTATATTATAAATTAGGTTTTTCTTTGCTAGTATTTCTGGTGTTTCCTTATTTATCCTATTTCATTTTAAAAATATTTATATTTCCCATCGGTTCTTGTATTTGGAGATATTAATATCTTCTATTAATTTTTTTTTTGCTAAAAATATCTTCTATTAATCCATATAGCGATTTTCTGATATAGGTATAATTTTAGCATGTTGTTAAAAAAAAAAGGGTATACTTTTAGGTTCGTAAATATACTTCATGCGTCTCCCTTGCTAACAAATCAAAGCATCAAAAACATGTGTTGAAAGTTCCTTAACTACGCTCGTTTATATAAACATATATAATTACAAAAGGTCGGCTCACTGGTTAACTGAATCTTGAACATGAGTGTCATTTTCGAGAAGAGATTTAACGTGGTCGCACTAGGATCACGGATTCGCAATCTATTTATCCTTATTTGTTATCATGATTCTTAGTGTGTTTTTTTTTAAAACTACGATTCTTTGAATTTTTCAGTAGAGTTCTTTAGCTATTTAATATTAATATAATTTATTATCCCATTTAAATTTAAATAAAAAGAAAATATAACAAATTATAGTGCAACACTTGGAAACTGAGTACCTGCTGTATTGAAGAACACTTCTTTATCAAGAGACCATTATCTCTCTTTTTTCCCTAATTTTTTATTAATTAAAAATGATAAATTTGAGAGGAAAATACTTCCAATGCGTGTGCTCTTAGTTTTTTTAAATGGTATTTATAATAGAAATTTAACTGCGGTATATTCCATGAAAATTGTATGATAAAATTCGAAGTTTAAGGTGCATCTCTCCTGACTGCTGATGCCACTTGACTTATGTAACTTTATGACTCGATCTCGCACCATTGCTCCCACTTTTGTCGACGCAGACTGATCTGATTAATATCAACTCTCGCATAGACACTTAAATAGTATTTTGATTCTATCATTAAACTATAAGTTTCTTAATCCATCAAATTTAACATTTAGACCCAAAAAAAAACTATAAGTGCGTGCAAAATGGCCTTATTATTGTTTGTTTTACTTTTGTTTAGTTTTTTTCCTATATAGTTTACGATTTTTATCAAGGCCATGTTCGTTTACCTATCGTGCAACATACGACATGCGACCTGCGACTAATCGCAGGTCGCAGGTTGTTGTTCGTTTTGCTATCGCAAAATATGCGACATGCGATTGGTCGCATGTCTCAAGTCGCAGGTTGTTGTTCGTTTTGATGCCGCGCGACTGATTGTACAACCAGTTATGGGTTCTCATTCAAGTCGCCGAAAAAAACAGTGACTAAAAAAGAAAATTTTGATCGCGCGACTGGTCGAAGATCGCAGGTCGTGCGACACGTAAATGAACATAGTTTTAGTCGCAAGTTGCATGTTTAGTCGCAGGTCGCAAATCACATAAACGTAATCTTAGTCGCAAGTTGCAGATCGCAGGTCGCGCGACAAGTAAACTAACAGGGCCCATTTCGTATCAATATTTTGTAAGCAACTTATTTTTGATATGTAAAGGAATTTGACCATATTTTATAAAGCAAACAAATTTTTTTGATTACTTTGATTCTCAGATTAGCAAGTGATTCGTGAACAGTTCTTATAAAATAACATAATTTTCAATAGCTTGGTATTTAATCCGAAAACACGTTGTCGTGCAGGTATATTTTGTTGATGCATGGTTTATACAAACTGTTATCATGTTATGAATAAATGTTGATCGTTTCAACTTTTCTTTTTGTTTTGTAGTCTAAACAGAAAATGTGAAATACAAACAGACACAAATAACAATTGCTTCATATGATGGTTTCTCTCATGCTTGCGTTTCAGATGTTTGAACAACTGCATATGAGCGTTTGCGTTTAGCGGTCGCAAACTCTACTGTTCATGGTTTTTTTTTGTCAACTGTTCATGGTTATATTTCCAACAGGATTCGTACCGATTATTGATACTTTTATTCATAATAATCTATATTTTATTAATTACCGAGGATATATATACCGAATGACCAAAAAGGGACCTACGAGACTATAGATGAAATGTGGAAATACAGGTAGGTGTCACTCTTGCGTGTACGCACAAATGATCATTCTAATAGCACCAATAGCGATAGATGAAACCCGTAAATGGCTAATAAAAAATATTGCTATTTGAATGTGTATATTAAGTTAACACTTAATTATTTTGATTATATGCATACACGGTATATGATGATAACCCACACAAAATACATGGAAAAGGTTTTTATTTTCTAATCACAACTCTAAAGACACACACTCTAATGTTACAGCTGTAGCCTGTACATATATGTTGGTAGCGTACTAGCGTGTGGTACATATGTTACATGTTTTCAACGGTATTCTAATAATGGTCACCTAGACATGTGTTTCGCTTAATTTTAATTTTTAACCATTTAATTTACAAAAATCGATTAGTCTGCTGATTTTGTGACAAACTAGTTCAAAAATTCAATGTTATTTTATCGGTACCAGTGAAGGTTTACATGGTTCTCCAACATATATGTTTTTATAATATAATCTATTCATCTTATTTTACTACTACCAGTGAAGGTTTACATGATTCTTCAAGATATGTTTAAAAAAAATATAATTTATCCAAGATATGTTTAGATTGAGTGCGACCAAAAACGTTTGTATTCGAAGGATTGCAATTACGGGAATAGAAATAAGGAATAACAGTCGAATGTATAAGATAATGAAAATGATGATCAAGAAGTTCCACGTGGTTGGTTAATTGTTTGTGGATTACATTCGTTAGATTCTTATCATATCCAACATGGACAACACGACGCAGGAATCAACACTTACTTAATTACTTTCAAACATTAAATTTTAAATTAAATATATACCTTATTCAAATTTTATTTATGCTTCTTTTTCTAAAGATATTTTCTTTTAAAATATCAAATTATGCTTATTTTTTTAATTTGCTCGTCTCATCGTCGATATTTGAAAGTAAAAGCTTCCTTTTTACAAAATGGGGAATCGGCTCATATAATTCCTATTTTTTTAATTGCAAATCGAAGAGAGCGTGTTGTATATAGTTATTATATATAAATGTAAACTACTCCCATGCATGAATAGACAAAGTAAAATAAATAAATACATCTTTTATTTATTTTTTATTTAAAAAAAAACTGAAATAACTAAAAGGTAAAGAAAGTGTAAATGCGAATCCGACTCCTAAAATAGGGGTCGATCTAGGAGGGAAAAGTAGATTCGGGACCCACTTTTCAGCTTAAACTAATACTCCATACTCTTCTCTCTCATCCCTTATATATTAAAAGAGAAGCATTGTAATAAATGCATTCACACTATAACGGACACGTGTCAGATTCACAGTGATTTGATAATAAATATGCTAACGCGTTCACACTATATTCATAAATGTGTTCACACTATGTATTTTGCGTTTTTAAATATAAAACTCACATACATTGTTCCAATAAAACTCTGGATTTTTCGGTTCAAATAAAAATAGATAACGAATCAAAAGCCAAACTATATATATATATATATATATATATATATATATTACTTTTATTGTTTACAGATAAAGTTGAGCAAAATATTCATAAATTTTGATTCGAATCGTTATCCGTTTTGATTTGAACCAAATAATTTGGATATCTGTAACTCTACGAAACAAATCAAATACTAAAATTCAATGACCAAACAAAAAGCAAATCACAAATACCAATAATTTTAGGAACATATATCTAATTTGATCTGCTATATGAATATATATACACATATGTAAAGAATTATATATATATACATATATATATATATATATGTTATGAATTAAATTAAATATATTAGGTACTAAAATTTAAAAAGTTAAATAATGTTTTATTTTTGTAATAAAATGTTATTATTAAAATTTTCAATTATTTTAAAATTTTATTTTATTTACGGATCAAGTCGATATTCTTTAAAATTCTAAAACATTTCAGATATCCGAGTCACCGAATATCTAGGTGGCTAAAGATTGAATCGGCACGAATGCTTCCAAATACCTATATATTCGATTTGGCCTCACCCCTATTTACGGATACAATTTTATTTCTTTATATGAAAAATGACTAATGTCAAAGCCTTTTTTATTTTAATTGAAATTTAATTTTATTATTTTGAACAAAAATGTCATTTCATATTAATTAACAATATCTTTATATATTTGTCAACTATTTTTATATACTTTTTACATACACATACAACAACTGAAATATCTAATTCTTTTGAAAATTGATATATTTTTTCTTATTGCTTCTTTCACTACCGACAAATTGTAGTAAAATGATTTGTCTTAATAATTTTCTTTTCTTTTTCATTAAATATTATCTGTTTAGAAACTATAATATGAAACTATTGGTTCGACATGACAACTATCTAAAATGCATAACATGAAAATAAACAAATAATATTAATTTTTGGTTTTTACCGGAAAAAAACAAAAAAAAATCAAACATTTTAACCGAATAAACTAAAATGAATATTAATTTAAAATAATAGTTATATTTTAGAAGATTAAAAACCAAAAAAAAACTTAAAACCGAACCAATATCCAGATTAAACAGATTTAATGTCTTTTTATTAAAAATATCGAAACTAATAATCACATCCCGCGCAAGGCGCGGGTTATTACCTAGTGAATTATTATTTAAGTTTACGTATTTCGCAATATGTTTCAAGAAATTAAAAAGAAAAAAATTCAAAAGAGAGAAAGAGTCTTTGATCGGTGTTTGACGAGACACTGCACTTTAATGGGCTTCTACTCTTTATTTCTTCTTCTTCTTCTCTCTCTCTCTCTCTCTCTTCCAATTGCAAACAAACCCTAGCTACCTCTCTCTCTCTACCTCTCATCATGAACGATCCTGAAAATCCCGATCTGACCAACCACGACTCCTCTTGGACACAACTCACAGCTCCAAACTCTCACTTCTTCCACAGAGACACTTCCGACATCTTCTCTGACTTTGTCAGGAACCTCCACGCTTCCTCCCAATCCGATCATCATCATCATCCTCACTCCCTCCGGTTTGGTACCGGTTTAACACCAAGTTCCGGTGTCCCATCTTCCGTTACCACCACCACTCTACCCTCTACTCCTTCCTCTTCCTCATCCCCCGCAGCTGCTCTTTCTGTTGCCGTTACAGAGGTTTCAACCTCTAATGATCTCCCCGCCACCTCCAGTTCAACCGAGGATCCAACTGAGAACTCAACTGCCTCCGCCGCGAAAGCACTGGAGACGCCGTGAGTTTTTTTTTCCTTTCCTTTCCGCATATATAGACGATGAGACAAGAAACACGTATATGTCTCCTTTCGCAGGGGTCTGATCGTAATTTTACACATCATATTGGTGGTTGTATATTAACTTAAGGCCAAAAACATAACGCGAATAAAATTTCCTTTTCATTTATTTTTTATTTGTCGCATTGTATCATCGCAAGAAAAATGGAGAATCGATTCGTCCGTACAAAATAATTGTGAGTTTAGTAATTTTGTGATGAATCGTCGGTGCCAGTGAAGACAAGGACAATAATGATGAACGCACAGCGCCGCTATTGCGGCTGTGTGATGTGTTTGCGTGCACTCTACATCTCTCCCTCGTCCTTTCTTTTTATTAAACTAATGTTAATTAGGTCAAAAGTGTGTCACGTTTTTGTGATGTAATTGTTATCTAATAGTGAAAACAAAACCCTGGATTATTTTATAATTCTCGTCTCGTAAACCGTAATAATATCATGCTCTAATTGATATGTAGGGTTTCGGAGTCCACCATCCATGAAAATGAGTGCTGCTCAGTATGATTTTACATCGTTATTGCAAATGATCATGATCACGAGTCTACGCTTTAACTCTAGTAACGTTTTTCTTTACATGTTTAGGTTCGGTTTATGAAAGTATTGTTATAGATATTTTTTTATGGAAGTTTGACAGTGGTGGTATTAGCATTACAGAATTAATGTTTTTGTGAGATGTTTTGGTGGATTGATTGGTTATTCTGTGGTTTCTGATGCATGGTGATATATTAATAATCTTTTGATGTTATTTGTAGAAAGAAGGAGAAGAAAAAGGCTCAGAAGCGAATCCGGCAGCCAAGATTCGCATTCATGACCAAGAGTGATGTGGATAATCTTGAAGATGGATATCGATGGCGCAAATATGGACAGAAAGCTGTCAAAAATAGTCCATTCCCAAGGTCTCCAAGCTAGCTATCATCACTTTCTTGTCATCTTAAATTAATTTTCACATGTAGTTATATATTAACTAAAGCAAAATTACATATATACATGGTACAACACTTAGATCAGTAGATAAACCTGACGACTTCTACTGTTTATATAGGAGCTACTATAGATGCACGAACAGCAGATGCACGGTGAAGAAGAGAGTGGAACGATCATCTGAAGATCCATCGATAGTTATCACAACATACGAAGGACAACATTGCCATCAAACCACTGGATTCCCTCGTGGTGGAATCCTCACCGCTCACGACCCTAGTAACTTCACATCCCATCATCTTCTCCCTCCTCCATTGCTAGATCCTTATTACCACCAAGAACTCCTTCATCAACTTCACAGAGACAATACTTCTTCGCTGAGATTACCCCAATCTACTACTGAAGGACCTGCTGCAGTGTCGTTTATTAATCCACCAGAAGAAGGCTTGCTTGGTGATATTGTACCTCAAACCATGCGCAATACTTGAGGTAATGCTCCTATATATCTTTTTATTTGTCCGTGTTCGTCTATATATATATGATTAGGACTGAATTCTATACAGAGAAGAAAATATATATTTTTTCGGTTCGCAAGGGTTTAACACCTTTACTGGACCACAAAGGCATAAAGGGTTACTTTTTCTAGTCCAAAACTAAAATCCCAAATCAAGAGATATCTTCAGTGGATGAAAATTCTTATACTTTGACAGGAACGAGTCTATTTGATGTAGATGTACTTATGAATATATATGTGAGAATCTTTATCGTGTTAGTCTAATCATTGATGCAACCCATCATCTCTCGTGGCACAATATTTGATCATTTGATAGATATGTCGGCCAGTGCTTTTTTTCTTTCCTTTATAGTAATGCATTTTTTTGTAGAACGCATATAAAAGTTGGATGATGCATATATAATAAGTGGATGATTGCCTCACTATCTATCTATTCATTTAGTAAACCAAAGGTCTATTATGAATTTCTAGTGACTGCATTAGGATCAAGCACCGGCGTATAGCGCCTTTTGTCTTACTCTCGCTCTAAGGCATATATGTAGGCAGGATTATAAAAATGTCAACAAATATTAATATGTAACGAAGCTCAACTACTCCTCTTAATCTAGTGTCACTCTTATGCTGAAACTCTCCCCCTTTATTTATATTAACCCTTAATCTATGTATTCACATTAACTCAGTTATGTGTATGCATGACTGTGTCCTGGTGTATCGAATTTTATTCTATGTACATGTATATATGAGATACATGCATGAAGCATATATATATATATATATATATGTGTGTGTATTAATATCTGAGGGTAATGTGTTAGGTCACAGGAATAAATACTTTCTGTTTTAGCTAAAGGCAGCCAAGAAAGAAAAGGGATCAGAAAATTATTAAGAAGAGATATATGAGCATCTTATTACGAACGTAAATGACTTAGAACGTTTGGTCATAAACCACATGACCAAAGTATACACCATTCACATTACGAAAAAAGAATATATCTGTTACATTTTATCAGTAGGGGATGTGTGCTTGTATGTTTTGTTTCAAAGATGAAAATGACATATATGAATGTCTGCCGTGTTTGATATAATCTCCCAGGTACCCTAAGCAAATCATCACAACCTTGGTAACAAATAAGGAGAGGTACTAACTAATTTTATAGAAGATATCGCAGACTGGAAAACAATACGGCCACAACGGGTTGTAAGCAGAGATCTCTATATTATTTCAATGTTGATCAATGGCGTCGGTTTCTTAAGGTATATATAGTATAATTTTGATGTAACTCAACTTGAATAAATCTACTGACTAGTTATGTCCCACATGTAGATGCATGTATGTTCACTTGGGGAAAATGTGGAGGATTTCTGGATATTATTTTTGCTAATCCTTTTGAGTTCTACATTTATTTGAGACTTTTTTCTAATAACTTTATAGGGTGATAACTATGGTCTAGCTTTATTGCTTGGTGAAATATATATCTTCTAGTTGCTATGTGATGAAAAATGGATGTTTCGAACAATGTTGAGATCTACGTCATTTTGAATATATAGTGATAATATAATGCAAGTGTGCAATTGGTGTCATACGTTTGTTTGTAAGAGCATCCTTAAAAAAACTCTCTACTTCAAAGTTTTCAAAACTTTATATTTTAAATTTCAAGGTGTTCTTCTAAAAAAAAAAAAAAAACTTCAAGTTTAATTTCAAAATTATTTGTATTTTCCACTATAGTCCTTATATTTATCATAATTAATGTAAATTCATATATTTTATAAATAACTAGCACTTATATAAAAATATTACATTAATATTAATCAATAAAATATTACACTTATAAATAGAAATACATAATGAACTACAAGTAAAATACCACATTATGCCATAAAATTATTTTTATAATGCTCCACTTCGGTTATACAAATTGTTTTGGACAATATTTTGGAGGTTCCGGAGCAAATTTGCAAGATTATTAATTAGTATTGTTGAAATATTTTTAATTTGTGTTATAATTATGTCTTCGAGTACCTTTAAAAAAATTGTTAAGTTTTTTTGGTAATATTTTTTTTGTCTAATTCTAATTTTAAAATAGTATAAATTTTATTTCAAAACTTTTATTTAATTTTATGTATAAAAATTGAATTTATAAAAATAAATTTGAAATATTTATGAGATATAAAAATTTTAAGGATTAAAATGATAAACAAAAAATACTTAAGAATCATAAATGAGATGTGTAATTAATTATAAGGACTATAATACAAATAAAAAGATGAAAATTTAAATTTAAAGTTTTGAGTAGTAAATTTTCACTTTTAAAGTTTCGCTTCTCAGAACTCTAAATTTGAAGTTTTGAAATTTCTTTTTGTAGAGAAAAAAATTCTATATTTAAAATTATAGAATTTTCTTAGGAGATGTTCTAAACAAAAAACTTGTGGCGATATGTAAAGTCGTCTTAGTGCCAAGTAAAGCTCTGTAATTAATGTGTTAAAAGAATGCGACAAATCTTTCACCAATTGTAATTCACTGTTCATCAAAATTCTGCTTCTTATGATCCGTATATATATATTTTATCATTCATTGTCCAAACTCTTCAATATGTATTACTACCGATGATTTGTGTTGTGAAAAGATCATGTCATCCACAAAAACAAAGACATCCACAAAAGACCAGATCAACTTTTGCTGGAATACAATGATATATGAGGAATGATCTGCACCGCATACATGATATAAAGTTTTTGATTTAGTATATAGAACAAAATTGACAGTTTTACATGTACCACTCTAAAATTTGCAGTAAGTTTACATTCACAACAACAAACGCATTTCCTTTATAGTCAAACTTAAAAAGGGCTTACCCACCCATGCTTACAGTCATCGCCTAGAGTAGAACAAGGTCTCTAGATCACACAGTAAACCAATAATAAGCGAAAACGGCATATGCTGTAAAAGTTACGGACCAGCAAGTTTTCCATAAGCTCAGGAATACAAGCCAGTCCAGATGGTTTAAAAGCTTCAAGTTTTGAATTACATTTTGATAAATATGTTCCATTTGGAAGTTCAATGTTTAATTAGACGGAACTACACATTATGGACTATTGCGAAAACACAATTGGATTTCAAAGTAGCACGATCTAATTTTCAATTAAGTCCGTCTAGCATATTTTCTTAAAGTTGCGAGATACGATTCTATCATACATGATTGAATTACAAAAATTTCTCGATGGGTATCTTACATCTGAACATAATTTTTTTTATTTAATTCTTTTTCTAATTGTTCTGGAACAATTAAGAGATTATCTAAAAAAATACGGGTTATAACGGCAACTAGTGGACAATTAATTTAGAGATATTTAATTTACATTTAAATATAGTTTGGTTTATGGTCTATTTCTGATATTTTATTTTATAAAAAATAGTTATCGGAGAAATTAATAGTATTTAGTTTGCTTTATATTTTTCCAGTTTTAAATTTATTTGTTTTATATAAAAAAGCTTAACTACTAAATTCGAGAGAGGCTCTCTCTCCTCCTTTAGAGCATCTCCAAAAGAAACTCTATAACTTCAAATATAGAGTTTTTGGCTCTTCAAAAAGGAACTTCAAAACTTCAAATTTAGAGTTTTAAGAAGTGAAACTTCAAATATGAAGTTTCACTACTCAAAACTCTAAATTTGAAGTTTCATCTTTTTATTTGCATCTTGGTCCTTATAATTAATTATACATCACATTTATGATTCTTAAGTATTTTTTCATTCATGGTTTTAATCTTTAAAACTTCTGTCTATTTTAAATATTTCAAATTTATTTGTATAAATTAAAATTTTACATATAAAAGTTTTTTTAAAAATCAAAATAAAGATTTATAATATTTTAAAACTAGATTTAGACAAAAAGAATATTACAAAAGAAACTTAATAATTTTTTTTTAAGAAGATATATACATGAAGACATAATTGTTATACAAATTTAAATATTACATCAACACTAATAGTCTAGTAAATTTTCTCTGGAACTTCTAAAATATTGTCCAAACAAATTTTGTATACCCGAAAATGGAGCATTAATAAAATAATTTTATGTAATAATGTGATATTTTTCTTGTAGTTTAATATTTAATTATGTATTTCTATTTATAATTTTATATTTTAATGTAAGATTTTATTAATTAATATTACTATAATATTTTTATATATGTGCTAGTTGTCTACAAAAGTTTTATGGATTTATATTAATTATGATAAATATAAAGAGCATAATGTAAATTACAAATAGTTTTGAAGTTAAATTTGAAGTTTTCCTTTTGGAGAAGAACATCTTGAAACTTCAAATATAGAGTTTGCAAAACTCTATAATAGAGAGTCTTTTTGGAGATGCTCTTAGTGAGCGTTTTTGCTCTCTGTAAACTCTGACCTTCTTATCAAAAAAAACAAATCTTTCAGAAGGTTTGGAATTTGTTTGGAGGTAGAGAGAGTCTGAGGTTTTTTGTTTGTGCTTCCCTGTTTCTGACCCTTGCGCCCGGCGTTGCATCTGCTCACCAGATGATCGTTCGGATTTTGACTCCGGGAAACGGTGGCTTCCATAGCGCCTGCTTCGCCGGCTATGGCTCCGGGATTCGGCGGCTTAGTTAGCGTCGTTTTCGCCGGCTCTGTTTGATCGTCGTTTCAAATCCTTCACTTCTACATCGACTCTCGATTTCATCCTCTGAAGAAGATCGGAGTTCTTTGAATCGATTGAAGACGGTGGTTTTATTTTCCGAAGAGACGATCTGGTTGCGCTGTGCTCTTGGTGAAGATTACTTCGTTCAGATAATCTTTCACCGTTTGTTCTGGTGGCGGAGCTCCGTCGTGACCCTTCCGGAGGAGGTGGTAGTTTCGGTTTGACGTGTGTCTTCGAATCGTGTGTCGATCGGATACGTGGTGGCTTGAGACGATAACCTTCCTCTACGGTTTTCTTTTTGGGCTGCTGGCCCTTGTAGCTTGTGTGGGTTTGGCCTGATGTTTGGGTTTCTGTGTATGTTTGTTGGGCTTAGTCCATGTTTTGGGCTTTGACTCTTAATAAATCTTCCCGAGTAAAAAAAAAAAAAAAAAGCTTAATTACTGTACTATCAATCAAGTTTATATAAAAATTAATATTCCCTTCATATTATATTTATCAAATGGGGGGGCGGTGGGGTTAACTTTTGACCGTTGCTAGAGTTTTAATTACAAAAAGACAGGTGTTGTAAAGGAACACATCTGAGTTACGTAAATCGAGGTGGCACCACTGGTAAATAAAGTAAACTTCTGGTCCCATTTTACGAAAAAGCCGAAGAAAAAGAGTAAGTTGGTCGTCTATAATTGTATGTCTAAACACCATCACACACACTTGCCACTATTGTCTAGAACTCACTCTATTTATCGCTCGCACCGTCTTTGAACCCAAGAAAAGAAAGTTCGTTACACTTGCCCAGCAGAGTCATGTCTGTTATACTTCCTCTGTGTCTGGTTCTCTCAATGATTACCTATTCAAGTAAGCCCTTTTATATCCTCTGTTTCATTCTTCTTGTGCCAGTTCTGAAAAGTGTTTATATGTATCTATCTTTTTGCTAGTTATGATACCTCTTGTATAAATCTAAGAGATGTGAAACTTCAAAATCTGATTTGCTTCTTGGTTTGGTTCTAATGATCTTGATTTTTCTTTTTGGGGGAAACTTTAAAAAGATGCGGCTTATTGTGTGTGCAAAGACGGTAACGAGCAAGTGCTTCAGAAGGCAATAGACTATGCTTGTGGAGCTGGAGCTGACTGTACTCAGATCCAGCTGAACGGAGCTTGTTACCAACCTAACACCATCAAAAACCACTGTGACGTCGCTGTCAACAGTTACTACCAGAAGAAATCTTCTTCCGGTGCAACATGTGATTTTAACGGCGCAGCCGTCATCTCTAGCTCCCCTCCGTCAAGTATTCAACTTTATTATGACCCATTATGTTTTTGGAATTAATCAAATCTATAAATATTTATTTGCATTGATTTACTCTTGTCCCTTCTTTTTTTTTCTCTTTCTGAATCTTGCAGCGGCTTCAAGCTGTTTATCTGGTTCCAGGTATGTTAAGTTTGTCTTTATCCATTCTTGTTCGTTGTTTAAGTGTTGTTTTTCTTTACCACCGACTAAACTAATTTTTATTATTTTAAAAATGCGATTTTAATTATTTGATCTTTTTTTGGAGACACAATGATAGAATAGACAAGGATCCGTGATAACAATTGTATCATTTCTGTTCAGTTCACCTTTACAAAGAATATCAAAAAACAATTAATCATTCACATGATCAAGATGTGCATTATCGATTGATCTTAAATAAATCAACAATTTATCCTTTTTAATAATTTAGTCACTGATATTTTTGGGATACTTTTGCAGCTCTAGTGGGACCCCGTCCACTGGAACCCCAAAAAGTGAGACCCCATCCACTGGGACACCAACCAGTGGCTTCCCATCCACCGGGACTCCGTCCACAGGGAACCCCACTTCCGGAATGCCCAACACTGTGACTCCTTCCACTTCCACGGGGATGCCTACTTCTTCCTCGTCTTCAGTGCTCCCGGGTACTACTCTTGGACCGGTCGGGAGTGGCGGACTAGGTGATCCGAACTCTGGAGTGAAGTTGTCAGACCGAACTAACACGGTGTTCTTCTTACTAGCCGGTGTAGTTATGCTTGTCATGATGGGTTAGGGAGACATCATCTCAGACACACGGTTGGTTGTTGCAATGGATGAGCTTTGATTTTGCCATGGGTTGTGCAAATCGGATAGTGCTGCTGTATCTTTTCTAGTTCTTGTGGAGTTCCTACAGTTAGGTTGGCCGAGAGACATCATTATGCGGGGTTAGCAGCTAGTAACTTGTGATGTACAAGTCTAAAGCAAAACTTTTTTTTTTGGGTAAAATCCGGAGGACGAGATGCTCGTTTGTTTCTATTCTTTTTATATCCTTTTGTTTCTTTGAACCTTTCATCTTTTAGAACGTATCACTACGTCTCCAATTATATAATGTGGCATATAGAGTGCCGTAACAATGACAAAAAATGTGATTTTTATCATGTGTTTAAATAACGCAAGATTACCCAACATAAAAATGAGAAATAGTAGACGTGACATCTTGTAATTTGTCACTTTGTACTTAAACAAAAGACATGGGTTTAGTAATTTGGTGATATTGTGGTTATCGTTTTGTTCTTTCCACTAAGTTAACGTGGAAAGCAGAGACGTATACGATCTTAAAGTTAAGAGGCTATTAGGTATTCATCAGAAAATGGCAGCGAGTCAATAAACTTTTGGTCTCCACAAGATTGCTCCTCCTAATCCTATATAAAAAAATGGGAAGACGTTGGTAGTTGAATGCTCAAGAATATCTTTTGGATTCAAGTTAGGTTTTATGGGGGACGAGTTTGGGAATCGGGTGCGGCTTGTGGTGGCCAAGAATCTGATACCAATCTCTTTCCCAAGCTGCTTTCTCGCATCCATCCATTCAAGCTGATTCTTAAAGTTCCTTTTGATTATTAGCCAGCATCTCGTTTTCCCTATCTCTAGTCTACTTAAACACCTTCCTCAGGCTCAACTCATATAGACAAAGCTTTACCTAACCTACTACAATAATGATTTCTTTAAGTAACTAGTTAGTTTCTCAAAATGAATATCGTATCTTATCGAAGCTTCATCTAATTTAAGTGGTTCCTCAAAACACAAGCTTCTCTAATTTGGGTTCAAGATCATCATCTAGTCTGGTTCAGTATTTATGTGATTCTAACAACAACTTATTTGCATATAAATTTGTATCAATATAAAATTACTGATTTGACATGGTATCCAAGTTGGTATCAAATCCAAAAATAGGATCTAGTTAACTAAATGAAATAAACATGCCAACTAAAAAAGTATGATGTACAACAGAAATTGCACTTACCAAAAAAATAAACTCAAATACACAAACTAACCAAAATCACTCTCTCTTTTTTTTCCTATCTACCCTCTTTCTAAAATCAATTTCTTTTTGTTTTTTGTTATTTCACAAATAACCCCTTGATACAAAAAACTACAAAAAAATTTATGATAATATTGCAAGAAATTGTCTCCCATTTACTTGAGGTAAAAGGCAGAGGATGCTGTCTTCCGGCTATCTTTGGGCTTTTGAAAAGCATTAATATATGGCCTTCTGGATGTTCTCATCATTTTTTGGGGGCTTTAAAGAGAAATCTCCCCCCAAAAAAAAACCCGCTAGAAGGAGGGGTCGAACCTCCGACCTTGTGGTTAACAGCCACACGCTCTAACCAACTGAGCTATTCCAGCTTGCTTGATTCTTACAGTACAATCACCGATATATACTCATCATTACAAAACTCGGAAGCAAACTGAATATGTCGGAATGTGGTCTGAAACCAGACTCTGATCGATCACTGCTTCAATGTTGAGGAAAACTCTAACATCAATCCAACGAAGAAGACAACACTTCTCATCGTCTTCTTCTTCTTCTCAAGAAAGTGAATCCCTTTACTCATTCCTGAAACCATCTCTCTTCTCCCACAAACCAATCACCCTCACTCCCTCCTTATCACCGCCTCCTCAACCCTCCAAAGCCCTAACCCACGACCAAAAAGCCTCCCTCGAATCCACCCTCCACCTCTCCTTATCCACCCTCAACACCGACGAAGCATGGAAGTCCTTCAGATCCCTCGTCGCCGCTTCTTCCCTCCCGGACAAGCCTCTCCTCAACTCCCTCATCACTCACTTATCCGAATCAACCACCTCCCCGCACAGACTCAAACGCGCCTTCGCTTCCGCTGCTTACGTCATCGAGAAAGATCCAATCTTGCTCGACTTCGACACTCTCCTCACGCTTCTCCAGTCCATGAAGATAGCCAAAGCTGCTTCCCCTGCGTTGGCGTTGGTCAAGTGTATGTTCAAAAACAGGTTCTTTGTCCCCTTTGATCTCTGGGGAGGTTTGGTTATCGACATCTGCCGAGAAAGTGGAACCTTGTCTTCGTTTCTTAAAGTGTTTAAGGAGAGCTGTAGAGTTGCAATCGATGAGAAGCTTGATTACATGAAACCTGGTTTGGAAGCGTGTAACGCGGCTCTTGAAGCGTGTTGTAGGCAGATGGAGTCTCTAACCGATGCTGAGAGTGTGATTGAGTTGATGGCTGTGATTGGTGTGAAGCCTGACGAGTCCACCTTTGGGTTTCTTGCTTACTTGTATGCAAGAAAAGGGCTTAAGGAGAAGATAAAGGAGGTTGAGAGTTTGATGGATGGTTTTGGTTTTGCTAATAAGAGAATCCTTTATTCGAATATGATTAGCGGTTATGTTAAGGTTGGTGATTTAGATAGTGTTTCTGATGTTATACTCCATAGTCTTCAAGGAGATTGTAGCTTCTGTGAGGAGACGTATTGTGAAATAGTGAAAGGGTTTATAGAGAGTAAAAGCGTCAAGAGTTTAGCTAGACTAATAACCGAAGCTCAGAGGTTGGAGTCTGAGTCCATTGACATTGACGTATCAGTTGGTTTTGGAGTCATAAACGCTTGTGTTAAACTCGGATTCTCTGATAAAGCACATAGTGTACTCGAGGAGATGATAGCTCAGGGAGAAGAAGGAACCGTGGGGCTTGGGGTCTACTTACCAATCTTGAAAGCCTACAGCAAAGAGTACAAAACAGCTGAAGCTACTCAGCTGGTTACAGAGATCAGCAGCTCCGGTCTACAGCTAGAGGTTGAGATCTACAACGCTCTGATAGAAGCGTCAATGACCAACCAGGACTTCGTGTCTGCGTTCACGTTGTTTAGGGACATGAGAGAGGCAAGAGCGGTGGATTTGAAAGGGAGCTACTTAACAATCATGACGGGACTCCTCGAGAATCAGAGACCAGAGTTGATGGCAGCGTTTCTAGACGAAGTAGTGGAGGATCCTCGCGTGGAAGTGAACTCTCATGACTGGAACTCGATCATTCACGCCTTTTGTAAGTCGGGACGGTTGGAGGACGCGAGGAGGACGTTCAGGAGGATGGTTTTCTTGCGTTACGAGCCTAATAACCAGACCTACTTGTCGTTGATCAATGGATACGTGAGTGGTGAGAAGTACTTCAATGTCTTGCTCCTGTGGAACGAGGTCAAAGGGAAGGTGTCGTGTGTAGATGCGGAGAAGAGGTCGAAGCTGGACCATGGTTTGGTGGATGCGTTCTTGTATGCGTTGGTGAAAGGAGGGTTCTTCGATGCGGCGATGCAGGTGGTGGAGAAGTCTCAGGAGATGAAGATATTTGTGGATAAGTGGAGGTATAAGCAGGCGTTTATGGAGACTCATAAGAAGCTTAGGTTGCCGAAGTTGAGGAAGAGGAACTACAAGAAGATGGAATCTCTTGTTGCCTTCAAGAACTGGGCTGGTCTCAGCACATGAGAAAAGCCAGAGGTGTTGTCTGTTTATGGTGTTCTGACACGTGGAGTTGCTAATTTGGGGGGAGCAGGAGACTAGGAGAAGCAGCCAAGGTTTGGTTAAGGCGAGCTAATCCCTGTATTGTAGGAATACCTTTTGGTTTAAAAAGAAATCTGCAGAAAGAAATGGATTAGTTCTTTTGATTTTGTTCAACCTTTTTCCTTTTTAGTCTCAAAATTTTCAAAGGATTATCCATTTTTGTGTGTTTGTTATTTTTTTTATAAAGATTATTAGATGGTTACTGTCATTGTTCCAAGCCTCAAGAATAAGTTTTTTTTTTTTACTGTTTTGTGTATATAGAGGGTCGTCCCTTGTCAATATGTATCATCATGTTTCTGTTGTTTGTTCTTCGAATCTTTTGCCCATTTTTCATCTGATCTATAGAGAGAGAGAAGAATGACGAGGAGAATATTACTAACAGAGGTAGCCATTGCGGGTAAAGTAGAAGGTTCATTGGAACTTTTACATGGATATTCGTATGTATAGTAAGTCCTCTTTTTTTTTTCTTTTTTACTGTGATATAGTTCTTCTCTATGCTGCTTCACATCAAAGAAATTCTGAATTACAATGACTTGATGATAGGTCTTTGTTGTGCATTAGAACATGTGTACTAGAAATGATTTTGATTTTCTTAGACATGTTGCTGAATAAGGATTTTTACAAGGATTCTGATGCATTCATTGAGTCCTTTCGAATTTTTTCAAACCATTTCTCTTTTTTTCATGCATATTGTGAAGCAAGTTAAAAGAAATGAGAAAGTCTTCGTTTTTGCTTCTTTTTTTTTTGTTCAGCCATTGGAAACGAAGCAGAAGAGGGGACACAGTAGAAAAGGCTTTTCAATCTAAAGAAGCATAGAAAAGCTTATGATATAGTAGGAGTTTTGATCCAAGACGAACGAACAGAGAAGGGAGTGATGAGAAGCCGGTTTTGGGAACTGACAGTGAGGGGTCAAACTGAGAGGATGAACATTGGAGACAGCAGTTACTCAGACGAAGCACCAAGCAGCACACAGTCAGCAGTTTCACATCCAATGTGTGTTTGTTTCTTTTCTTACTCACCGTACTAGTCTTTGATTCCGGGAAACAGGAACTTATGTTTTGATTATTCTTTTTTTTTTAGCTAAAGACACTTGACAAAAAAAAGCACTAAACAACTGGGGCCTTGTTTCTGACGTAAAACAAACGTCGTTATGACGTAGATACACAGAGGAAGACACGTCTACATAAAAAAAACCCGTGACGATCGTTAAAACGATTTTCGGAATCTAATCATTCATGGATCAATTAAAAAGGGTAGGTCCCACACTTAGCCTGGCTGGTCAAACTAGAAGCAGCCATGTGGAGACCCTCCTTAAATATAACATCACAGACAATTGACTTCTCCTGGGTCCTACTCCCTCTCTCTCTCTCTCTCTAAAGTCTGTAATGACAACGACAATTAAACCGAGAGAGACACGCCTGAAAGTGAAACGCTATCTATCTATCTATCTCCCAAAACTTCACATTTTTATTATTTTATTTAAAATATATACATTATTAACATCACCATTTTTTAACAATATATTTTTTTAACATCACTGATAATTAGTAAAGTAGTGTGTTTTGAAAAAAATTCCTAGTTAAAAATATATATATATTTTGAAAGCTAAGCTTTTTAGACTTTGTTTTATCATTCTTTGTTCTTCTTTTCCTCGAAGTTCATATACTCGTTTGACTGTTTCCAATACGTCAACTAACTTTTTTCTTTTGTATTGATTATTGAGCCAATAAATATTTTTGTTTTCTTTTAAAATTGTCGTTTTCTTTTAGAGTAAAGAAACTTTCATCTTTTGCAACTTGAATTTCGAGAGAGAGAGAGAGAAAGAGATCAAAAATCTACAAAAGACTTAAAACCTTTTTATTTGATTTTATGTTTCTCAAAAAAAAAGGGTAAATCGAAAAATCAGGGCTTTGATTATCTTCCTGCGTTCATCTCTCTCTAACTCTCTCTGGTTGGAGAAATGAAGAAAACGCTCCTTGCTTTGTTCTTGCTGCTTCTTCTGAATCTGTTTGCGTTTTCATCTTCTCGGAAACTCAAACCTTTCCACGACGCAACTGTTCTTCTCGAGTTGAAGACTAGCTTCTCCGATCCACACGGTGTTCTCTCTAGCTGGGATCCGAACATCTCCAACCACTGTTCCTGGTTCGGTGTCTCTTGCAACTCCGATCTCAGAGTCGTCTCTCTAACCCTCGACGAGACTAGACTCGGCGGCGAGATCTCTCCGGTGGTCGGAAGGCTCTCCGAGATTAGGGTTTTATCTCTTGCTTTCAACAACCTTGGAGGCCAAGTTCCAAAGGAGATCTGGGGGTTGAAGAGGTTAGAGTTCCTTGACCTTCAAGGCAACGACTTTAGGGTTCAGAGTTTCTCACGCAATGCTGTCAGGAAACTCATGAGTCATAACGGTGAAGAAGAAGAAGAAGAGAACGAAGCGAGTTCAACCTCAGATTCTTCAGACAAAACCGGTTTGTACCCTATCGAGATAGCTTCAATCGTGTCGGCTTCAGTTATTGTCTTTGTCCTTCTCGTCCTCGTTGTCTTGTTCATCTACACTAGAAAAGGCAAACGTAACTCGCAAGTTCAAGTGGTTGAACCAAAGGAGATCAAAGTCTTTGTGGACAATGGTGTCCCTCTGACCTACGAGAGCATCGTTAGAGCCACTGGCTACTTCAGCAACTCGAACTGTATAGGACACGGTGGGTTCGGTTCCACATACAAAGCTGAAGTCTCTCCAAACAATGTCTTCGCTGTTAAAAGACTCTCCATTGGTAGGTTCCAAGGGGACCAACAGTTCCACGCGGAGATCTCAGCTCTCGAAATGGTTAGGCATCCGAATCTCGTTATGCTAATAGGTTACCACGCGAGCGAGACAGAGATGTTCCTTATCTACAACTACTTGTCCGGAGGGAACCTTGAAGACTTCATCAAAGAAAGATCCAAGCCTGCTCTCGACTGGAAGATCCTTCACAAGATTGCTCTCGATGTGGCCCGTGCTCTCGCCTACCTACACGAACAGTGTTCTCCTAAAGTCCTGCATAGAGACATCAAACCGAGTAACATACTCTTGGACAACAACTACAACGCTTATCTGTCTGATTTTGGGCTGTCTAAACTCTTGGGGGCGTCGCAGTCTCATGTGACAACAGGAGTGGCTGGAACGTTTGGGTATGTTGCTCCTGAATACGCGATGACGTGCCGTGTCTCGGAGAAAGCAGATGTTTACAGCTACGGTATTGTCATCTTGGAGCTGATATCGGATAAGCGAGCTTTGGATCCTTCTTTCTCGTCTCACGAGAATGGATTCAACATTGTCTCGTGGGCGCATATGATGCTGAGTCAGGGTAAAGCTAAGGAGGTTTTCACTAAGGGGCTGTGGGAGACTGGTCCTCAGGATGATCTGGTCGAGGTTCTGCATTTAGCACTCAAGTGCACGGTCGATAGCCTCTCGATAAGGCCGACGATGAAACAAGCTGTAAAACAACTGAAACGAATCCATCCTTCTAGATTGTGATACAGCAGCAAAAACACAAGTGTGTAGTAGCTATTAGAAGCTTTGTAGCTTTTTGTATTTTTTTGTTTTTGTTTTTAAGTCTGTTTGCTTATTTTCAGAGTAGGAGGTTTTTCATCTGTGTACTACTCTACTACTTAGTACTCATCATATGCATCATCAATGTCATTCTCTTGAAACTGAAAACTGATAGGCTTGTGTTGCTTACAAAATGTTAACTCAGATTCAGACAAAACATATGTTGTCTGATCTAAAATTCTTAGACATAAAGGGAGTAAATGAAGAGATAGTATTAGGGGGTCTATGTTGTTGCCTCATGTTGTTGTTGTAAGCTTTTTGCTTCCTTGCTAGACCCTGTAATGAATCAAAACAACACTGTTTCTAAGTAACATTTGGTTAAGTTTAAATCTTCATAACCAAGCAAATGGGCCTTTCAGGTTCCGACAAGGTGAAAACTAACTTTTGTGTTATGTAATGATTTCAGAATGATGCATCCATTTGTGTAATGCGATTTGGTTTCCATCTCGGAAACACTTGTACAACTTCCTCCGCCGCCGCCTTGGGACTCAACGGAGCCTTGTAGTGAACAAATGACCAGCACTGTCGGTGTTGTCTTAAAAGCCCACCTTTGTTAGCCGTCGCTGACCACCGTGGAACACGTACAAAATTATTAATAGCTGAAGCTTGATCATAATCACACCATCATAGTAAGTAGAATAATCTTTTGTAATCTCACATTCTATAGTAGCATCCATGGTTGAAACGCATACGAAATCATCAGTATCGTTGAATCCCATATAGTTTATACGAAACTTAAATGTAGCTCCACTAAAAGCATTTCATCCAAAACTTCTATAGAGTAAATTATTATGAAGGGTTTTGCCATAATAATCATAAACTGAACAGATTCTATGCCATTAATGGGTCGGGTTCTAAATGTTTTAAAATATGCGAGGATGCTAGATTCTACCATTTTCTGTTCCACATTATTTTGTGAGTATAATTTTCTTGGATAGATTTTGATTGCTATAAAAAAAAGAATAGATTAGGACTACGACATTAGAAAGTAACACTATGAATACATTCACCAATCACCAGTTGTCGAAAAGAATTCTTAACATTCTAAGATGATATTCTACCTTTTTATCCTTTTTTTTTTTTTGTCAAACTACCTTTTTATCCTCTTAAACTGTAATTATTGTAGGCATCTCCTATATAGTTACGCGCTAATGCTATAAGAAATTAGAAAACTAGTTCTAAAATTGTATTTGAAAAAAGAATAAAAGATAAAGCAACGTTGACCCATTTTATAAGAAAAAGGTTAAGTAATAAGAGCATGATTATCCACTGAACCCCTTTTTGGGTTTCTAAAACTTTTTTATTTTTGCTTTATCTGATTTAAAAAAAAAAAATTAAAATCGCACCAATTGCGGGCCGCCACGTGTCGGTGGGACCCGCAAACAGTGCACAAAACCCATCTGAAGCGATCCTCAACTCACGTCTTCTGTCACCGTTTTTAAAATATTGGTGGAGCCCACACACACCTTTTTGCCTAAGAAACCGTTTTACATACTGCAATAATGCTGCTCTAATAAGATGGAGAAAGGAATGGAATCAGATCTAAGCAAAATCGTTGACGTGTAAAGCTTTTGCAATCCAAACCCTGCAGATTATAGAGGTGTCACATTCGCATAATTGTTGATTTAAATTGCTTTATAACCACTGATTACTTTTTTGGAAGTAAGATGCTAATCACCTTGCTTTTTATGTTATTACAAATGCATATCATTCTTTGTTTACGTAATATTTGATTAACGCAACATTAGACCAGAAGCCCATCTTATAGTTTATTTATTTTCTTAAAGGTGATTGATTCGCAAAGGAACAAAATCATAGGATATACCTTCACGCATTCACAAGTGGAAACTTGATTGAACTCGATGGCTATAATAAGAAAGAGGGGTGAATTTCCGAATAAAATAGAGAAAAACAAAAGAAAGTAGAAAAATAATCTCAAATTGGATTTGCAATATCTTCTCTTGAAACAATCAAAGTCCTTTGAGAATCTGTACGCCAAAGAAACTCTCTTTGTTCTTGCCAAGTACAATAAAGTCTTCATTATACAATAATAACGCCTTTGTTGTAGTTCCAGTGGCTGGACAAAATCACAACAAATGAAAAATCTCGAAAGCAGCAACAAAGGCTGATGAAACAAAACAAAAATCTTGCAGACGTTTTGTTCATCTTCTAAACAGACCCGTTTGCTTCGCCGGCGCTACCTCTGGCGCTCTTAGCGGTTCTTCTCTGCAAGTCAGCATCGTAGTGTTGGAACGCAGCATCAAGAGCCTGGCAGAGAAAAATAGGTTTATACAAATTCATAAACTGGATTACAATGCAAGTTTAGATATATGATGTAAGCTGATCTAAGTAGGCACTGGAAGAAGCTAACCTGTTGCATTGGACGAACTAGTAGAGAAAGCTGATGGCGGAGTTCCGATTGCACCGACTCTTTCATTGCCTGAGTCCAATTGCACGGTTTAATATCAAGGAAACAGTACACACTAGACTACATGCAATACGCTTAAACTACCGATTCAATTTCATGTTTGTGTTGCATTGGTATTGAGATATTAGTAAACTACTGTTCTAACGGATTACTCCAAGGTTCTTATTTCATAGCTTACCTCGAGTTGTGAATAACTATTGGACATTGCATCCTTCAGCTTCCCTACCTGCATAAATACAATATAACATCTGTAAGGTAAGTTTGAATCTTTCCTGAGAAAGCTCAGGAATATACGTATATAGAGATTGTGAGATAGAAAGAACATTACTTTGGTATGAAGATATGTGGTTGTTATCGGGTAAGATGACCAAAAATGTTTAAGTAATTCTTGTATTGATGTCCAATGCTGCAGATGAAAAGAAAAAGGTAAGACTTCCGATGCATTTGATTGGACAACAGAATCCACACGCATAATGATAAAAACCCACAAAGCTTATTGTTGATTTGGACATTGGAATAGATTAGAAACTTACATGTAAAACCTCGTCTCTAGTGGACTTCGGCAATCTGTCCAGAAAGCTCTCTCGCGGGTTCTTCCCGATAATATTTTTGGCGGTGGAGATAGTTTGGGTTAATGACCTGAAAACCTGAATGGGGATAGACATTTTTAGTCTAGGAAACGAAGGAATATGTGAATAAGCCATGGTTTCTTTAAGTCAGCACACATTTTACGACGGGATAGAAGAGCACCTCGAAGGCAACTTCAGGTTTAATCAACGGATCCCTTAACCCTTTCGTTCTAATCTCCAAAATGGATTCTTTTAACGATCCGTAAGCTTCATGAACATTTCTCTTTAATGTCCCTGCTCCTCTAGGTTCATTGACGACGTTTCCTTGTTGAGATTCAAAGTAATCACGAGGGTCCTGATTCCAAAGAAGAAAGGGTAAATCAGAATCTATGATCAACAGTGAAAATCTTTTATTGAAAGAGACGAACCTTGATAGAGAGCGGTGCTAACGGGAAATTCTGCGGTGCTTGAAGATCCTCCATTTCAGCCAAACGGGACATTCTCGCCAATCTCTCCTGATTAGCGTCTTTAGTGGTTTCACCATCAGCTTTGCTTACTACCAGGGGTAACAGATATAGATAGTGAGGTCAGAGGAATATTAAGTAAGGCATTGGTCATGGATCAGCACAGAAGAAAGCAAAAGCAGAATATAGCAGAATGTAACAGCAAACCTTGTTTAACCCGTGCGAGCGCCTCTGCAACACTCCTTGTGTTTTCTGAATCAACATCTGATTTCCAATTTAAGAGAATAAGTGAGCATCATTGTATACTGACCACCAGTAACTAAAGTCAAAAGGCCAATACACATGCTTACACTTAGTAAACTAGCTACCGTGAAAAACGTAAGAAGAAAGTATCGAAGGAGGTGCAAAGAGGTGTTTACCAATGTTCCTGCCTTCCAATACAACAGCAGCATGACGATTAAGATCTTGCAAAAGTGATCTTCTAAACTGACCATTCTGAGGTTCAACAACATCCATGGTGCCATCTCGCTGGATCCCGTGGTCCTGTGTTACGGGTAATTAACAATAAGTACAACATAGGGTAATATGATACAGTACAATTGTAAATATCAAAATTTCCACAGTAAATATTATAGATCACTAGAGCCCAGTTCTTCCCATCTAATAGGGTGAGACAATATATCGACGTATATATAGCTGTGCCAGTCATTTTAATTTTTTTTGTTTCAACAACCCTTGATCCGCACTGAGGTGGAAGTTATCCAAACCTCCCATCTCATGTAGTGGTAGTTGGCTTACCATAAGATGAGTGTAGTCATCTCCCTGGTCAGCTTCCATGTCAAGAGTTGGATCAACCCGTCTGATCTACAAGACACGACATTCAAATCAAAAGGATGTGCCACAAGTGTTTTCATCTCAATTAAAATACATGGAAATGATTTTAACTGTAGAAACGAGATAACCTTTTGACGAGCTTCCTGAGCCAATATCTCATCAGGCTTTAGAAAGACAGCGAGTTCCTCGTCCTCAGCAGCTTCTGCTGCAGCTACCGCTGTATTTTTGGTGCTGTAAAGATATTCTGCTCTAAAATATTTTGTCCAGAAGTCTTTTTCTGTCATCTGGCGTAGGAAAATAGCTACCAAAGCCAGTCAAGACTCGTCCTATCTGATGATTAAACCTATAAACAAAGATTGGGATAGTGTTGAAGTCTTTGCTACCTTACTCGGAACATAATTAATGAATGCCTGCCGAACAGCTGGCTTCTCAGCAAAAATCTGAAAGCGTAACGAAGATAGTATATGAGGAAAGGACAGTCGCATGTATAAAACAGCACTGAAGATTCTTTCTAAATGTTTATAGATCAAACGAACTCAAAATAGAAGGTAAAGTGAAATGCTATTCCATATCTCGCGTTTAGCTTTCAATTGGAAACACATGTTGCAACCTGAACACCTATTTATGAATTTTAGTCCCAGTGTATTACCAATTCCAACTTTAACCCCATTCACCATACAAACTGATCCCAACCCAGCTTGGATTAGGATTCAGAAACTTATAGGACTTACATCAATGACAAATGTAGTGAACCAAAGAGGTTACCTGAAAAATTATCTCAGAGGTTAAGTTGAACGTCACCCTATTAGTCTGAAAGAAAAAAAAAAGGTAAAGAAAGTGGTTAATAAGCCAGATGAAATGTTACATGATATACAAGAACAAATGGAACTACTTCAGCGAAAGACGACATAGTATGGATTATTTCTTTCCTACAGAGGCATACACATGAGAATTTAACTGGAGAAGATAAACTTCCAAGAAGGGGTAAAGAGAAGTATGCTATACCCGCCCATCAGTAGAAGGTTTGATGCCGGAAACCATCATGCTCTTCAGTCCGACCTGTTGCTTCGACTTTCTGATGGAATCTTTACCCAGTAGTTTCTACAATGAATAAAGTCGGTAACTACAAGGACACACACTCACAAGAAGATTGAAAAACTAAAGGAAACCAAGAAAGAAGCAAACCTTCCTAGTAGCCCAGAATTCATCTTCAGTCAGGACTTTAGTTTCAACAAATTCCTTATGCAATCTCTGCAACTCACTTCACATCATATGTACGTTACTCAAGTCCTGATTAAACTTCTAACAGAAAAAAATCAACCTAATGGTTATGAATCATTACACACATATTTTCTCGAAGAACCTTGAAGCGTAGCTCCAAGTCAGCAATACTGAGTTGCTCAGCAGAGGTCAAGACAGCAGCTGGTTTCTTAGGCTGCTCCTCTTCACATTTGGCTAGGGCCTTAGCTGCTCACAGTAAAAAACAAAATGGATTGCAAAATACAACAAGATAAAGTAGATTTCAATCAAAGTTAAAAAGAAAAGAGAATGGAAGATGAAGCTTTACTGATGAGAGCACGGCAAGCATGCATGTCCTGATAATTTTGAAACTCAAAGATATGACTGTCTCCCTATATTCAGAAAAATTGAGGAAACTTCAATGACACATGGGAACTTGCACAAATCTTGGCTTTCAACACAAAGGGCAACAAGAGAAAAACAAAACCTGCTTGTTGGAGAGATTGAGCCAAGCAGGTTTTTTTGATCCTTCTTTAGTATATTTTTGACCTGAAAAAATTAACCAATGAGGAATTGATAAAGAGTGAGCAGTAAGGAAGGAAGGATCATCAAATGAGGAGGAAGAGAGATACTTTTGATGTTGGGAGTGAGGACTTTAAGCTTTGAATCAGAGGTGGGATCATTTGGAACGAAGAGCAGTATCCCTTCCCTCTGCCGAAAAGTAAGCAAAGCATTCACCAAACCAATTGCTCAAAAGAGAGAGAGAGAGAGAGGTTCATACTAATTTGAGGATTCCCTCAGTTCCTCGATCCTTCAGAGAGCTCTTGTATTTCACTTGCCAGTCCGACATACTCCTGATTTCGAGACGAACCAACTCTTCAATTGATACGATTGGTGTTGCGTTTGGGTTTTCACAAATCGACGAATCTCTTTCTCTCGATCTGCCAAAGAAACGAAGAGGTTGTTAAGAAAACAGAGAGAGAGATCGGAATCTAGGGTTTAGAGTGGTGCGGAATCAAATAATATGCGAGATGATTACCAGTTACGTTCTACTGAATCTCCCCCACTTCTACTGGCGAAGAAGAAGAAGAAGAAGTAGAAGCACCTTTATTTTCCGAGCCCTCTTATTATTAACGAGGCCCAGCCCATAAACACCATTTTTGAGAGAGTTGAAATATTGATGCAGAGGTTTGATTACTTTAGGCCCGGCCCATAATCGCCATTTGAGAGAGAGTTGAAATATTGATGCAGAGGTTTGATACTTTGATCCCTACCTTTTGCGGGGAAAATTGCCTATTTCCCTATGAACTAATTGTTTCTAGTTTTTTCACATACAAACTTTTAATCCATAATAAAAAAATCTCTTGAACAAAAAAAAAAGAGTGAATTATTCTCCTATGAACTAGTTTTTCTTAGCTTTTTTACACAAACTTTTAAATCATACTAAAAAACACATGAACAATTCTGTTTTTTGAATTACATACACAAACTATCAATTTTAAACTAATTCTCTTAAAATTATAAATGGCGTTATTTAAATGTTAACTAGCTTTATGACAGGTGCAGAGCTGGTTTAATTTGGATTGATAAAAAAAAATACTACGTCGTTTCATTCTTCTTCTCTTTTTTTTTTGTCAATTGTTCTTACTTTTCATAAATAGTTTTACTCTTCATCATCAATTGGAAATAAAATTTATTAGTTTGCAGAAGAATAAAACGTTTTACATGATGCATAAAAAAAACAGCAACTACTAGCTTACCAATCTCCATGTATTGCCACAAGAAATTATAAAATCGGCGTAATATCTCAAACTGATGATAAAGAGTAAAAAAATTATGAAGAAAAAGAGCAGTTGACAAAAAAAAAAGAATAAAACGACATAGTATCTTTTTATCAACCCAAATTAAACCGGTTATCAACATGCTATAAACCAAGTTAACATTTAAATAACACCATTTATGGTTTTAGGCAATGTTTTTAAACCCGACCCAGACACTGAACCGGACGACTTACCGGATCGATGGGTCACTGGGTCGACCGCGGGTGAACCGCAGGTTAATAAATTAATTAATCTTATTATATAATAATATATTAGCTATGAAAATAAATATATAAAAACTAAAGTTTAATATTTTTTAAATATTTTTTAAAACATAAAATAATAGTTTGAATATGTATATATTTTATGTTTAAAAAATATTTAGAAAATACTTAACTTTAATTTTTATATTTTTATTTTCATTTGACATAGAAAATATCAAAAATAGTTTAGATTATTTAAATTTTTCTATAACAATGTAAGAGTTATGACATCTAAAAAAATCAAGATATAAAATTCATAAATATTTAAATGTCTAATGTGAATAATAAAGTAAACTTCAAATTCAAAATAAACTAAAAGTAAAAGATCATTGTAATAAATTGTCAATATCGGAAATAAACTAACACCAAATCACATCAACTAATGGTTCTCTCTACCATCATTGACTTTATTTTCTTCAAGTGTCATAGTGAAATCTTCATCAAAATCTAAAAAATCACAAATATAAAACTGAAAAGGAAAAACCTAAGTTTTTTTTTGCCAACATCTAATTTCTTAATTGGAAATTTAGAATATAAAACATAATTTAAAAACTAATAAAATGATGTAAAAGTTATTTATTGGTTCAACCGGTGGTTCAACCGGTATCGGGTTCCGAGTTTTAGTGGGTTTTTGCGGGTTTTTGTGAGTTTTTAAATATTGGGTTTTTCACAAAACCCAAACCGATTTTTTTCTGGGTCACCGGGTTTACCGGTTCAACCGCGGGTCCGGATCGGGTTTCAAAACAACTGGTTTTAGGAAAATTAGTTTAAAATAAATTGTATATTTAATTTTAAAAATAGAGTTGTTCATGTGCTTTTTGACATGATTTAAAAGTCTGTGCGTGAAAAGACCAGAAAAAACTAGTTAGTAGAAGAATGAACCATTTTCGCGTTGTTCACGTAGCTTTTGGCATGGATTAAAAGTTTAAGTGCGAAAAAACCAGAAATAATTAGTTCATAGCGAAAGAGGCCATTTTCTCACCTTTTCTGACCGTCTGTCGCTCTCTTCTTTATTACACACTAGGACCGGCCCGCCCTACGGGCGGGATGTGTTACATTTATATTTTTCATTACGAATATATGATTGTTAATATGTAAATCCAATGGTAGGGGTTGGTTTGGAACTTGATGTTGTAGTTGGTTTGTTTGTGTAAAGTTAAATCGATGGATGGACGATTGAAAATAAAAATCATGCTCTTTGAATTATTTTGAGTTTTTGTAGTTGGACTTTATTATTTTTATCTATTGTGGTTGTCTACTGTATATAATATAGTGCAATTTTGGTTGAGCAAGTGCATTGGTGAAAATAACATGAGTTTTATAGGTTGGCTATCGCTGTGGACCTCTGATTTATATGATTAACTCTGGTAATAGTATTTCTTTGTGGGGGCTAGTGCGATTCTTATTGTTGTAGCAAAAATATTAGTCAATATAAATTGTTTTCTACATTGTTTTAAGATCACCTAATGGAAATATTGGCGATTCTACATTGTTTTAGCAAAAATAGTGGCATAGACTGTGATGAAGTCACATCAGATCATTCTGGAAATTTAAAGTGTATATGCATATATGATACAAACTGGAACTGGAATCACCCGTACACTTGGAACGTTTGTGTTATCAGCATCAGAGCCCAATTCTGTTTCAGTGGTGGATCTCAACTCAGTGGAACCAATTTTATGAGTTCTAACAACCGTCTTTTTCACCATCACGGGGGCAGTTCTAACAGATCAGATAACACTGGAAGGAAAGATTTTTCTGCAATGTGTATGATGAGAAAAACAATAATGATTGTTGATGTTTATTAACTAACTGTTACAGAAATATCACTGAGAGAATGAGAAGTCATATTTAATTATTTTTTTAGAACACCAAGCATAATATGTCCGACCCTATTAACAACAATAAAACTGTCTCACACGCGTAAAAACGATTATCTTTGGATTCTATAAACTCCTTATTAAGATTTTTTTGTACCCTGCCTTTCACTTAATTAAAAAAAAGGAATCTCGCTTAGATTTTTTTTACTTAAGATAATTACTCAAACACTATTAAAAAGTTGCATAATTAATAAACATTTAAAATTTATTCTTATTCTTATTCAACACTTGAAAGTTAGCTATGGAATTATAACTTTATTTTCTCTAGGAAAAAGTTTAACCGGAGTTTCCCCGATCCTTATTCAACTTGTGTCAATCAGGGCACAATAGTTGATCGGATAGCTACAATATCCAAAATGTTTCTACATCGAGAGAGGAAAGCTATAAGCAACTACAAAAGGTTTGATTCTTAACCAAAAACTACATAAGTTATTTTATTGTGAGGTCTTAGAAAACTAACAGAGAGACCTGTTTTTTTATAGGCGGAGAGAACACAAAGAGAAGGAGCAATGGTGAAATGTGCAATGATACTCCTTATACTTTGCTTCATAATTATTGTCCTTTTAATTCTCAAGAATGTATTGTTTTAGTCACATCACATACGTATCATTTTTCAGTATCAGCTGTCAGCTGCCCCTTTGTTATAAACAAACGTTAACCATGTCTTTTTCTTGTTGAGTTATCATTTCCAAGTGTTTTCTAAATGTAGAGTTTCAAAAAACAAATAGCAGTTTTTTTTTTTTTTTGTTATCTTGAAAATTTGGAACTGATGGTAACACTGGAAAGAAAAAACAGTTTCATCCATGGATATTGATAAAATATTAGATGAACGCAGCAGAGAAAATATTAGCTTTCATTGATATTGATAAAAAGTTGAGAACAGATAAGAGAAACGTTTTATGGAGTCTCTCCCTTTACCTGCTGGCTGCTGTTTTTATGGAGCTATCATTGATATTTTACCCTGATACACTATCCCAATCCAGACATTGAGAAGCATTTAGATTAATGTGCGTTGCATAGAAAGTAGCAGGTGTAAAACAAAAGAGAACTTACATGTGTAGCATCAGGTCCTTTCTAAGATCCATCAAGATGAAGTGCCTTTTCTTGTATCATTCTCAGTCTAGCAGCTTCTCTCTCTCGCTTCAGCCTGACGCTCTGATCTCTCCCGGATCTCTTCTTCTTATTCTTCTACGTGATCCCTCTTTGTCTCAGTTGACCCTCTTTAAACGCTTCAACTCTTCCTGTTTCTTTTTCTCCCTCTCATTGATATCTAATCTCTCTCATTGTTTCTGTTTTTCATACTCTGATTCCAGTTATGTTTCTTCTCTAACTCAGGCTCTTTCACAACCATCTCATCCTCCAGAGCCTAAGCTTTATCATCTTCCTGAGTCATGAACTGACCATAGCAAAAAATATTAGCAACAGAAAATAAGTTCAAGACAGCGGAGATGTGTAAAGCATCTAACCGGTGAAACTACTCCGATGGTGAAAATTTACGAACATCAAAAACGTACACAACAATCATCAAAATCTGGAAAATGTCTCAGTGAAAAATCTGTAACAGAAACTTAAAAAAAAAACAAAGTGACGATTATAAAGGATTCATGACGGCAAAGATGTGTAACATTAACTGGTGAAACTAATCTGACTATGAACAAAAGGGGGAGTTAAATTGATAACCTTAGAGGAAGACTGAAACGTTAGCCATAGAACACCATGGCGTACATTCCTGGCCTCCCGGAACGGAGCAAACAAACTTAAACGGTGGAGGAGGAGCGGCCAGTCTGCAAATCAGAGAAGAAGACTGAAACGTTAGCCATAGAACACCATTTTTGTTTACTGGGTTGTTTAGAACGAATGAAAGGATGATTCTCAAAGGAGTAAAGCATACCTTTTTTATAGCCGAACTCCATCGCCTTGCATAACAGAAAATCGCATTGAATAGATCGTGGATGATCGATTAATGGAAGGTTGAAAGTGGATATCTCGGTTACTTGTACCGTTCCAGACCGTAAGAAGGGAAGATGAGAGATCGTCTTCAAAACCCTAATCGCCATTAGCGCTGGAGACGAGAAGAGAAGAACACATGATAACTGGAACGGTGCATTTCATTAAGGAAAAGCTAGTGGGCTCAACAGAGAGGTGAAACGGCCCAACAAATATAAAGTCCATACGAATGAACAAAAGCAATAAATGGAACGGTGCGTTTAGCACGCAGCGGACACGTGTCGAGACGACATACACCGAATTTTTGACCTAGACGCCTACATGTCGCAACCTGGAGAGAAAGAACCCTCTTCTATATAAAAAGATGTATATACCTTCGTTTCTTTCCCAAATTACAAATATTCATATGATTTCCATATTAAACCACACAACGGGATTGATTTCAAATTATTGGATACAATACCCTTCCAACAATGAAAAAAAAACTAATTTATTTGTTCTTTTCAAAATATAATAAGGTGCAAGTAAGAAAACGAAAATAAAATAAGATGTAAAAAGAAGAAATTGTGCTGAGATGTCAAAAAGAAAATTAAGAAAGATGAATCTGTAATGTAAAAAAATCTCAACTTGTTGCAAGGTTTAGAATAATAGATTTTCTAAGAAGGCTGCTTCTGCAAATATGAACTCTTCTTGAGTATCAGGCTTTTGGTTTTGGTGTTGTTTGCACACTGTTCTTCTCGTTGTTACCGTTTCCCTTCTTCTCGCTTCTGTTCCTACGGCTTCTGATAGGCTTGAAGTCATCTTCCGCATCTGCAGCAGACCCATTCTCTGTCTTGCTTCCATCTGCTGCAGACCCATTCTCAGTCCTTTTCCCACCAGACGGTTTGCTTCCATCATACTCAACTGCAAACAAAACAAGTCAAAGTTTTAGACTTGCACAGGAGACACTGACAACTGTTTAGATAAGAGGGTTGGTCTAAAGAAAGAGAAAGCTTGCCTTGCTTTTCCTTTACACGAAGCTTACGGTCTCCAAGCTTGAAGGCATTGTTCTTGGCAGCCTATGGATTTGACAGAGTTAGAATTAAAAAAATTCAAGATGGAAACAAGAAACTGGTATTTATAATTTACCTCAAGCACACTCTGGACAGAGGTAACATTTTCAAAGGCAACAAAACCGAAGCAAGTTCCACGAGCCTGAGACCACATAAGAAAAATGTTAGAATTGTTTCTTCAATGAAAGGAAGCTAGCACAAGAAAAAAAGACAAGATTGATCAAAAGATCATTACATTGGAGCTTCTGACTTGAACCCCATGTTCTTTGATAGGACCAAACTCCTTGAAAAGTTCATAGAGCTGAGGCGGCATTGCATCCATTGGCAGGTTTGACACAAATATCGAAGTCCCTGAAACCCAAAGCAACAATCACCAATCTGATAATCCAAAAATAGACAAGAAGAAAAAAGACCAACTACAATGGATGACCATCTTCTAACCTGGTTCGTCGACAATCCTCTGGTCGTTTTTCCTTTCACGTTTACTAACAGCAGCAGGTGCCTTGGGTGCTGGAGCTGCCTCACGGGGCTTGGGTGCTGCCATGTATTTAGGTTTCTGAACCACTGGGGATGCTTTAACTTGGAACGGAGCAGAGCTTCTCGCCATTGAAGCAACCTGTTTCTCAGGTTAGTTAGATTAGCATTGCATAGACGGCACATGCAAGAGCAAAACCACTAAAAAGAAAACTCACCATCGCAGCAAAAGATTTCTTTCCCCCATCAACCGGAGGAGCAGCTGTATCAGCAACTATCTCTTTAGGTTTCTGAGCAGTAACAGCTTTTTCAGCAGAGTGATTGTCACTCCCATTGTCCAACGGAGTAGCAGCTTCAGCAACAGCCGTCTTCACTTCAGCAACGTTCTTTACTTCAGCAGGAGCATGGACAGGCTCCACCACCTCAGTTTCTGGCACTACAAAAGAGTTCTCAACTCAGATCAAGATACGAACATACCCTCTCTCTCTCTATATATATCTCTATCTTTCAAGTTAGAAGACTTACCAGATTCAACAACAGGTGGAAGAGTTGTTGGAGTATAGGACACTTCATCAACATAACGAAAGATGTCATTGACAACCACATAGGCAGTGTTCTGACGTGCCAGATAGAACATTTGCGAAAACTTCCTCTTCAGGTTGTCTTCTCCAGTCAAGAAACCAATAACCATAATAAATATCCCCTCTTCCAAGGAAGACTGAGAGTCAACACTAAGCACCTCGAATGTAGTAGAGTCACATGAAAGAAAGTGCTTGTCGATAGCCTGGAACCATAATGATAAAAAAAACAAAGCGAAGTCTCTTGCATTAGATAGTACTAATCAAGAGTCTCTCTTAAACTCAAGTCAACAAAGCATTAAAGCATGAGAAACCAATAATTAAAATCATTAACTACTTTACAATAGGAGCGTGGAAGGAGGAGACGAGTTTAGTACCTCAAGGGATGTGAAAGAGGTCATGGTACCATCAGGACCTGGTCTGCTGACAACGCTAGCAGCTACATAAAGCTTATGAGCTTCTTGAGTCACCTTTCCGACAATATGATAGTACTGTTCCACAAAAGCCTCAGAGACTTGGTGAGCCTCATGTACACCTTCCTCGGTAGCCATATTCCTGTGAATTAACCTTTAAACAAAAAAAAGAAGAAATTTAATTAGAGATCCAACAGATGGAGACAAGAACCAATCAAAGATTCAAATCGAAAAGCCTAGATCAAAACCCCAGAAAGAAAAGTTTAAATCTTTCAATCAGATTGAAATCACAAATCTGAATTGAGATCAAGAAAATAAACCTGGCGGCAGAGAAAGATGGAACCGAGGAGAGTCCTGAGAATCCGGCGAGAATAAAGGAGGAAGCTTTGGTGTGAGGAGGAGGCTAGAGAGGAGAGCTTGATTAGGGTTTTAGAGAGGTTCACAGATTCTGCTTTGATTGAAGGAAAAATAAAAAGGGAAGTTGAATATTTATTCTTGAATGTTCTTTCTTATTACAATATATATATGTACACGGACTTAACTCCAACTAGTTATTGGTTTTGTTTTTGTGTTTTTACTTTTATATCCTTTTCCCGTTGACCCTAATGACTTGACTTTAATCACAGTTAAAAAGAAAGAGAATAACCTGAACTTTTGTACTCACTGATCAAATCTAGTGGTTCGTACTTGCTTTCGTCATGTATTGGAACTCTTGAAGGCACTTTAAGAATCAAACGCAAATGCCATTGTGTTATTGTTATGTTACATGAAGAATTGCAATATCTAATATTTAATTAACTAATAATTATAGATCTTTAAAGATAAATACAGAAGATCTAGTTTTGTTCAATTCAAGATATATATATAACTTTCCTTTTATATCTTCAATGATATTTTTAGGCAAAAAAGAACAATTATTGTAAGAATTTTATCTTCAAAATTTGATTTTTGGTTTACAATAAGATATATATGATTGGTTCTAAAAGAAATATAGATATATCTATATATTATTGTTTGGGATGATAACGAATTAACGATAACACATGACATGGACCAACCCATAAAAAGGAGATTCATGTGATGTCAAAATATATAATACTAGGGTAGATGCTTCGCGCTGTTTGGTTGGAACCTGTATCTAATATGATTCTTTTACGATTGGTGTAACTGCTAATTTACGTACTGGAGATTGTAGACATGACATTGTTATTTTTAACATAAGAGGATGGTGTGAGTTTATTGTTTTTGTCCAAACTTCGCAATTATTAATATTCTTATGTTTAGTTGCAATCTTCTTTCTTTGACAACACCTAAATTGTGATCCGAGGTTGGTATTTGTCTAAGAAGTTCGAATAATTTAGTTTTATTTTTTTGTCTTTGAAAGTGTCTTGAGACCATGAGTTAACATTTTTTTAGATTATGAAAACGTAGCTAGTAGCATGTGTAACACTGGTTTCGGTTCTAATAATTGTTTCTCTTATTTCTATAGTTTATCTAATTACTCTAATTTTACAGTCATATTTTGATGTGCTTCCTGCATTGTCCATTTTTATTTTATTTAGTTTACATTCAGGTTTACCAAGCATTGGTTGATCGACGCAGACTCTACTTTACGCAACATTATTATTACCGAATAAACGTAACAAGAACACAAAGATTTAACGTGGTAAACACCTGTAGGTTACCTCCACAAACCATACAAATATCTGTCCACAAGAAAAACAGATTTGATTGCTCTCTATTTCAGCTGCTATAAAGGTTTAAAGGTGGCACAAGATATATATAATGGTATCTTGAGTCCTAAAAATCCTAGAACTAATGTGCCTCAAAACACTTAAGCCCAAACCGATATATGTTTCCTTGATTCCTATATCCGAAGAATTATGATCTGAACCCAAATCAAACTAAAAATCGAACGAATATCGAAAATATAAAAAATATAAGTATATATCCAAAATATTATACACTATTTGCAATAACTGATAAATCCAAATATATATACTTTTAATATGAATTCAGTGTATTTGATATGATTACGATTTTGATTTAAGATTGCAGATTGCAGAAGTCTATGTATTGAGAACGGAACTCAGTAAATAAGCATAAACGATGTTTTATTATGTTATAGATGAACTCAGTTAATAGCTGCATACATACCCTTTGAATATAGATCAAGCCAATTGTATTTTATTACAAAAGAGTCTAAGTCGTCTAAGATATTTTAGAGAGTTCTTGGCTTTTTGTAGTAAAGTGTCGAGATACCTGTAGATGTTTTTGAGATGATCATGGATGATCTTTTAGAATTGATTAGCCCCCTTATTTATATAAGATTGAAGGCAGTGTATTTTCTTTTTTCCTTTAGGCTTTTCCTTCTGTCTTTAAGGTATTTTGCCTTTTATCGCCAACTTCGTTTTCTGCGATGATTTCCTTTTCCTTGTTGAATTCATATTCTTTGCTAACTTTCCATTTAATAGCTTTCAGTATAAGTCACTTGGATAAGTCATTTTCTCAGAGAACCTGGTCTTCCTATTCTAGTCACTAACGAGCTTCTCTGTGGCAATTTGAGTGCAGTCATGCTTACTGCCAATCTTGCTTTCCATTCCAAAACCAAGCATTTTAAACTAAACTGAAGATGCAGTCTGCTGAGATGATCTGTATCAGTTCGCGAAGTACTACATGAGGTACTACGGGCGTGTGTCATGAAGATGGAGCTTAATGTGAGTTTGGGTTTTGTGATGTGTGTGGGCTTGCTGAGCTTTGAAAAGGAAAGATGATATGTGCTTGAAGACACATGGATGTTTTCCATAAAGCAAAAGAGAGTTTGCTTGAAGATGAAGTTTTCCATTAATGAAAATAGAAAGTTACCTTAAGTGTATTTGGAAGACTTGAATAGCAAGTTGAAGACGTGGAGAGCAAGTTCTGGTCTGCTATATAAGCAGGGACGTGCCTTCTGAGAAAGTCAGACCTCAGAGAATAAAGAGAGAGAGGTTTCCTTGGTGTGTGTTACTGCTTGGTGTCGAAGGACATTCTGAAGCATTGTCTGATGGAGTCTGATGTGGACTTAGTTTGGTGGCGTTGGAATTGGCGCTTTGTGTGGTGGAGTTAGCCATCGTGTATAGCTCGTGTGAGCTTTGTGTGTGCTTGGGTGATCAAGCGTTTTGGTGTCACTGGTGTGCGTTGGGTGCTGACGTACTTGGTGAAGTACTTCCGTGGAGGTTGGAAGATCGAAGCCTAGACTCAGGGGGAGTTTAGCAAATGCGGTTTCATTGAAGAGATCTGTGAAGATTGCAGCTGTAGAAGACAGTGTGCTCCGGTGAGCCGGATGAGATCTATGCATGCGTGCTTTATTCCTAATCTTTGTAGATTGCTACTTAGAAAAGAGTGGTAAACACTAGTGTGTGTGTGTTGTATCATATAGCAATTGTAGGTTGCTCCTTGCTCTAAGTCAATGAAATCTGGATGAGGTCCCGAGGATGTAGAAAACAAACCCCGTTAACAAATTTTGTGTGTTTTACTTTCTGCACTTGTTTTCGTCGCCTCATCTGCACTAACATAAACCATCATTATGTAAGAGAGAGAGAGTCGCTCTTGGTACACTTGTGGTTAAACACATTCCAGGAATGCATCAGCTGGCTAATATATTCACCAAGTCTCTGCATGTTTCCTCATTCACTCTAAGGAACAAACTTGGCGTGACTAAACCATTTACTCCAAATTTTAGGGGGACTGTTAAAACTGAAACACAAAACGGCAGTGCTTCATCAGTTGGGCTCGGACATAACAAGACATTGGACGGTCACGAATCACTGTAGCCCATCAAGAGAACGTGTCAAAATCAAAACGGAGCACAACAGTCAACAGTCTCCTCTACAAACAATAAACGACAAAGTTGGCAAAAGCAGAAAAGCTGTCACAAAAGAAATTGTTGGAAAGGTCACAAAGACTTGTACGAATAGCATCATGCCTATCCACAATCGATTCAATATGTTAGCGACCATAGCAGCTTACTGAGATGAAGACAAGTGTCTTTAGATCCTTATATTGGCTTTACTATATAACAATTAGTTTGTACTGCATGAAACTCAAGAAGAATCAATAATAAAAATATTCAGTTTCATTCAGTTTCACTCTCTTTAGCATTTCTTTCAGAATGTATCCTGATTATAATATTACAATTTTTCAACATTTTTTTTTGTTTCTTGCCAGAATGTAATTATTTCTTACACTCATTGAAGATTGGTTCGGTGTAGAATAAATTTCTATATAAAACAGTATACCGTATTAAGTTCGCTCATTCATTATGATTGGTGTTACAATTTTATATCTTTCTCTAGTCCATATCGATATACCTTAGGGATGAAGTTGAAGGTGCAGTAGGTGTAGACTTATAATCATGAAGACCATTTGCAACCACCGGCGCATACACAGAACAACCATTTGCAATGACCAAAAAGGCCACAAATATTTCGTGGTCCGGCGATAATTAGCTACAAATATGTAAAGACCAGTTCGTGGATATTTGCTATAAGTGCTCACTAATTAGGTGTATGTAGCTATAGTTGTAGCCAAAATACAAGAAAAACTTGATATGTTGGTCTAGGCTAATAGTATTTTTCAGCCAACAGAGAATATAGGCTAGATCGTGGCCGTGGCCTCAGAGTGGTCAGGCAAACCATTAACCATGGCTAATCGTAGGGCAATATTAACAGTTTTACCAGTGGCTGCTAGTCAAAACCAGAATGTACTAATAATCTTCAACAAGATGATGCTAATTAACCTGCAAAGTGCATCCAAAACCACAAAGATACGAGGAATCTGTGTGTTTATTGTTGTATCCTTGTAAAATTGGCCTGCACTAGAAAGTCAAAGGACCAGAGATATTGCTGAGAGCCTCAGAGAAAGTGCCCTCCCATGTTCCTTCCTCTTTCTTCTTATATCCAACTGTCCAGGCAATCAATCAGTATTCACAAGACTATAATAGAATATTGAAATTTAAAATCAAAAATTTTAAAACAAAATTTTATCCTATGTGTGTTTTTGTGAGATCAATAAGGCATAATAAGTATCAAAAACTATCACGATCAAGCAGATTTAATCAAGAGACGACACTTACTTAAAAGCACAGCTTCACAACGTGAAGGTCTCAACTCCACATTTTTGCACCCATCAAAAATCAAAATCAACACACATGGAAGCACGAACATTCTCCATATATATACACATAACACACAAACAAACGTGTATTCACATTCACATACTCATCCCTTAAACACCAAAACCCTAAAAAAATGGGAAACTCTTTGAGATGCATCTCGCAAGACCAAGAACAGAACCAGAAGAAACCCACCGTCGTCAACGGAGGAGGAGAGAGTAGCAACTCCGAGAAACACGTGCGTAGGCTGTCGCTGATACCATCTTTCCGGCGCCGGACATTACTACCATCCCTCTCATGCGCCGGATCATCAACGTCTGGATCGTCCACGTCGAAGAAAGGAGGTGTCAAGACGAAGAAGAAGATCAGAGAAAGACACCACCAAGAGCATCATCACCATGATAACGAGAAAGACTCTCGTATCCAAGAACAAACCTTAGCTGCTACAAATGTACTCTTTAGCCAGACGCCTCGTAACAGCAACTCTGCTCCTCCTTTCCGACGGTCCACCTCCGTCGTCTATCCATCCTCTCAGCCACCTCCCTCCGCCGTGGCCGCCGTCACAGGTTCTGTTTCTGGCGTCCTGACTCCTAAAAAGTCTACTTGTGGATTCGTGAGGAGTTCCAGCAATAGGCAGAGATCAAGCACTGATCCTGTTCTCAAACCCAATCAGCTTCTAGACAAGGCAAGCACATTATTATTTAATTAATTATCTTATTCATTTTCATAACTTTTAATTCAATCAAAATAAGTGATGTTTTAAATCTTTTGAACATTCATTAAAAAATTATTAATTTTATTCAATTTATGTTCCTTTGCATTAAAACAGTAATAGCTATGTTTAATTTGAACCAATACAGAATACAAATGGTATTTATGTAGAAGCTCGAAATCATCGTAACTAAAATATTTTTTTTATTTTAAAACATTATTTAAGGTAAAACGAAGAGAATATATGAATTTTTTTGATAACCACATTCTATATATATTTTATAGAAGTCAACACATATACTGAGTGCTATTTTATGTTACTGACCGTATTATATGAAAAATGGGTGGAAACAGGAGCTGAAGGTGGAAGGTGCAGACACGAAGCGGTTCGTGCTGGTTCATGGAGGAGGGTTTGGGGCGTGGTGTTGGTACAAAACCATAACACTCTTAGAGAAACATGGCTTCCAAGTGGACGCCGTTGACTTGACCGGTTCTGGTGTCAGTTCCTTCGACACCAACAACATCACCAGCCTCGCTCAGTATGTCAAACCCCTCCTCCACTTCTTCGACACCTTGAAACCCACAGAAAAGGTCGTAGGCTCTTAGCTCTCTTCAAATCTTATTATTTGTTCTTTTCTAAGTAACCATATATAAATGTTAATTTTAATAACCAAGATTTTCAATTGATGGGTGCAGGTGATTTTAGTGGGACATGATTTTGGAGGAGCGTGTATGTCGTATGCCATGGAGATGTTCCCTTCTAAGATCTCTAAGGCTGTTTTCATCTCTGCTGCTATGTTGGCTAATGGCCAAAGCACCCTTGATCTCTTCAATCAACAGGTTTTTTTTTTCATAACCATCAAATCTCTAAATTTAATTGATTTTTTTTGCTTTTAGAATTTGCTGAACAACTACATACTGTTCCATAATTGGTAATTACACTTTTTCGTTTCTCCTAATTAGAACCATTTTGATCCTTCGTATTTATTTTTCCAGCCTGAGTCAAGTCATGATCTGATGGAACAAGTCCATCTATTCTTGTACGCCAACGGCAAAAAGAGCTCGCCAACAGCCGTTGATTTCGATAGATCTTTGCTTAGGGATTTTTTCTTTAATCAGAGCCCTCCAAAGGTACACATAAGCTAACACCCAAACCGGTATGATTCGGTTTGACTAAACCTGACCTGTTTTGGTAACAGGATGTTGCATTGGCGTCGGTGTCCATGAGACCGATCCCGTTCGCACCGGTAATCGAGAAGCTCCACGTGTCGGAGAAGAATTACGGTTCAATCCGACGGTTCTACATCAAAACCATGGAAGATGATTACGCTGTACCGGTTTGTCTCCAAGACGCGATGATCAAATCAAACCCTCCAGAGCAAGTCTTCCAGCTCAAAGGATCCGATCACGCTCCATTTTTCTCTCGTCCTCAGTCCTTGAACCGAATACTCGTCGAGATTTCTCAAATTCCTTCCAAGAAATCTTCCTAAACATGTAACCGGTTATGTCAAAACCAAACCGTACCGGACATAGGATCCCGTAAACGTAAAGCTAGAGATTGTCGGATTTGATTTCTTGGAGTTTGCTGCAGAGATATGAACATCCCATTTGCTATCCTTTTTCATTATTTGTAACTTTTCTATCAAACAGTAACCTTTATTATAAAATTTTGATTAATTAATGCAAAATATCAGAAAAGTGAAATTAATTAGTGGAGTACGATATTTAAAGAACAAAACGACACGGATTTAGACAGTGATTGTTCTGTAAAATTGACGTGCCAGCTAACCGTTACTTTAAAAAAAAAAATTGTTATTTTCCTTTGCTAAATTCGTTCTTGTCTTTTAAAATACATGGATAGATCTTGCTAATAGATTCTTGAAGTAAAAGTGAGGGATAGAAATATCTCACGTTCTCGTTTCAAAAGAGATCTTTCTATCAGCTTTTGTGTTGTGTGCCTATATAAATCACATCACAAGTCACATGCATCTTGCTTTCTCTCACTTACTATTCTTCTTCTCTCCGATCATCACCTTGCCGACTCATATCAATTCTTGGATCTGTTCTTATCAGATTCTTCGCAGGTAAATGTTTTCAGATTAGCTCCTTACAAAGAGGTCGTGTTGTTTACTTGTTTTACATGTTTGATTGGTATGTCTTTCTTTCTATGTTGTTGCGACTACGCAGATTTGATATGAACTATATCTCTAGGTTATCGAATAGTTGATTTTGTTAGGCTTTGATCGAATACGCAGAAGCTTTTACCAACCAATCAAAGTTATGTTCGTAAGATGTGAATGTTATCATTGGATAGTTTGGATCTTGTAAATAATTTTTACGATCACGTACAACTGGTCAGATAATTATAAATATTAAGAAAATAAATAAGTTTCAATCATTTTTTTAATTTGTGTGAAAAAATGTGGAAATGACACATTTTCATGAAACCGAGGGAATAGTAATATGAAGTTTGAGTAAGGCTGTTTGATAACTTTTACCAGACAATGTTCTGTATAGAATATGATGTGCTGATTCGTGATCTTCTCATATGTTCCAAATCACAAAGCTATATAATATCTTTCAGAGAAGCAAGATTGAGAGGGAGAGAATGGGGCGTGGAGTTAGTGCAGGTGGAGGGCAGAGTTCTTTGGGATATCTTTTTGGGAGCGGAGAGGCGCCAAAGCCAGCCGTTAACAGTGCCTCAGCTGAAACTCAGCCCCCTCCTCCATCTACTACACAACCTAAAACCGTTGCTCCAAAACCTGTTGATATTACCAAACAAGGCCCAGCTGGTCTTAATAGCAACTCTGCAAACAATTACATGCGCGCTGATGGACAGAACTCTGGCAACTTCCTCACCGTATGTTTCCTTCTCTCTTTCTTTTTTAAAAATGGTGTAAGAACAGACGCTGGGCTACCACCTCAATGAATCAGGTTGTGTGGGCTGATGATTGTATAGCAAAAACATTCTTGTCTTTTCGTGTCTTAGATTAGCTGCCTGAAGATGAGGAAACCATTATATAATGATGAGGCCTTGCGTTAACTTAGTAATCTTCAAAAACTCGTGGTATATAGTTGCTAAAGCCTGTCTTTTGCTTGATATGCAGGACCGGCCTTCTACCAAGGTCCACTCAGCTCCAGGAGGTGGCTCGTCTCTGAATTACCTCTTTGGTGGTGGCAGCAGCAACTAGCAAATGAGTACAACTGTGTCACTCTCTATCTTCTTCTTATCACCAAGTCCTTCACTCATTCTTGTTCCCTGGGAAAAACTGTTTTTATGATGTCTAAATATTCGTATATGTATGTGTTTCATATGTTGTATTTCGTATTTCAAAAATAACACTGGTGATGTATACCACATTTCTAGGTTTCCATGATTCCGAGGTGTATCTAAATTTTGTTTTGCTGCAGAAATATTGTGCATACGCTTGCGGTTTTGAACCAGACCAAACATGCCAAACCGAACTGATATTACAGTTTCGGTTTGACAGAACCGATCGACACATTTTAAAACTAATTCAGTTTGGCAACCGATTAGAATTTTTTTATACCAATATTTCGAACTAGCAGAAATAACTAAAAAACAATTATTTGAATATAACTGAATTTAATCAAAATTAACCGAAACCATCCCATATTTTCGGATTAATTAGATATATTTTTGAGTTCCCGAATTAACCAGAAAACTGAAATACCCCGGTTCAACCGATCTTACCCGAGAACCCGCTTGCATAAAATTATAACCGGAGCTGTATGTAAATGGAAGAAAATAACAAGCAAATAATATTCCAGCGTGGAATATTTGTTTTCTTATAAATCGCATTTTCCCCCAATAATTTAATCACGAGCAGCAGCACTCTTTACTCTGTCTCCGGCGACAACGGTAGAGCCACCATCATGGATCAGAACTCGCCGAGATCTCGTCGGACCCGGCAACCCGATCCCAAACCCGATATTTACTCCACCTTCGTAGTCCACTCCGACTCCGATTCCGATCAAGACAGCAAACGCAAGCCCAAGGCCGAGGACGACGAAGACGACGAAAACGTCGATTTATACGCCACAACGGTCTACAAGGGCGACACTGACGGCGGCGGAGATGAAGACGACGACGACGACTCTTTCCTCCCCCCTCTTCTCAAGCGTCTTCCCAAGGATTTCGGAGGCGGCGCGTCGCTCGACTACGACGACGAAGACGATGGAGACTTCGGCACGATGATTGTGAAGAAGGATCGGGATAGTCACAGCTCGTCGAAGCCGCGAGTGGCAGCCAGTCCTCCCCGGAGGATAGCCGATGAGGAATCTTCCGAGGAGGAAGAGTTTGGTACCTTCGTTGTGAAGCCTTCGTCTAAGAAGGGGAAGGAGAAGGAGAAGGAGATGGATTTGTCAACTATGGGAAGAGCGGTGGCGAGTATGCAGGAATCAAGCTTCGGTGGTAAGAAGAACCGTAAGTCTCGGCCTTCGTCTCCGTCGTCACATCGGAGAATGCAGCAGCAGAATAGTAAGATGTCGACGACGTCTCTTCCGGATAGCATTACTCGAGAAGATCCAACCACCAAATACGAGTTCCTCAATGAACTTGGTAACGTTACTAGTTGCAAAGGTTCAGAAGTTAGTTTTTTTTGCTTACTGTATCGAATTTGGTATTGGCAGGGAAAGGATCATATGGATCTGTTTACAAGGCAAGAGATTTGAAAACGTCTGAGATTGTTGCTGTTAAAGTCATTTCACTTACTGAAGGGGTAATGAATAGCTTTGTCATTGGCCTAAGTTAGAATGCCTCAGTTGCTAATCCACTCAATGTGATTCAACATCTTGTTTTAACAGGAGGAGGGCTATGAAGAGATTCGTGGGGAAATTGAGATGCTGCAGCAGTGTAATCATCCAAATGTTGTCCGTTACCTTGGGAGTTACCAAGGAGAAGATTATCTTTGGGTGAGCATATGGGGCCATTAGCTTGGTTATCTTGTTAGATAGAGCTGCTCTTACTGTTTGAAATCAGTTTGTTTCCGTTTTGAAAATACAGTCTCTCTAGTTACTAATTTTTGTCTTCTGGCAGATAGTGATGGAGTATTGTGGAGGTGGAAGCGTTGTTGATGTGATGAATGTTACTGAGGAGGCATTGGAGGAGTATCAGATTGCATATATTTGTCGAGAGGCTTTGAAGGTGTCACTTTTTTTCACTTTATAGAATGGCTATAAGCATTGATGAAGAAAACTGATTATAGTTTCCTGTATTTGATGCTGGTGTATTCGCTTGAGCACATCTGTTTCAACTTGTCACAGGCCTTAATACTTCTATTTGTATTTACGTCTTATATGTAGGGCCTTGCTTACCTGCATTCAATATTCAAAGTCCATAGAGATATTAAGGGTGGAAATATCTTGTTGACCGAACAAGGAGAGGTCAAACTCGGTAAGTTAGCTTGGAGAATTATATATCTACTACCTCTTTGAAGAGTGGCATTAACATATGTTGTTTCTATTACCCATGTGGCTTTCATGCTTTCATGCTTTCAAGCTTCAAATCTTGCGTTGCCTTATCAGTTGTTAATTAGAAGTTATTTATGGCTTTGCTGTTGCATGCCGATTCTAAAGTTTGCTACTTTGATCTTTACAGGTGACTTTGGAGTTGCGGCTCAACTTACGCGGACTATGTCGAAGCGAAACACGGTAAAGACCTAACGAGTAAAGTTTGCTTTGGTTTATTCATCAAGATGCCTTTGATCGATTGGGAAATTACCCTAAGAGGTTTTTGTGCCTGATGGTGGGATTCTTTAATGTTTCTCTTGCTTAAAGTTCATTGGGACTCCGCATTGGATGGCTCCGGAGGTTATTCAGGAAAACCGTTATGATGGGAAGGTATGTGTTCTATTTGACAATAATTTGGTCTGGTAACTCAAAGTTTTCGATCAATGTACTAAACTTCGGATTATAGAACTGATGTAATGGTATACTCCTGAATCCTGAAATTTAGGCTTCAGTACTACTAAATGTAGTATTATATCTCTTTAAGAAAGTAATTAATGTTTTACTGAAAATGGTTGTGCGAACCAGTTCTACCGGATCTTGTTTTTAGAGGAAATTTTGCGTCTGATATATAGGCATTTAGAAACTATAGCTAGCTGCACAATTATCCGAGAGAGTAGAATCAAGGATTTTCTGTTTTACTCCTAGATGACATTTGGACTCTTTATTACAGGTTGATGTATGGGCTCTTGGTGTTTCAGCAATTGAGATGGCAGAGGTAATTTGAAATTACCTCTCTTAGGACTACAGTTGTGTTGTAGTTGGCAGTTTAGCTGTACTGAGTCACTCACCTGAAATGTTATGAAAAAAATGAAGAAAATTCTTGTACATTTCGATTAACACTCTTGACCCCTCGTCCCATCACTCGCGTCTTCCATATTTCATTCTTAATCATCCTATGGTTGCCTATTGACATTTACTCTTGCTGTTTACAGGGGCTTCCTCCAAGATCAGCAGTTCATCCGATGAGGGTTGTTATATTAAGTCATCTTGCTTTTATTATTATGTTTCCAAGTGAAAAGATACTTTGCTGACTATAGGATGAGAAAATTGATCTACAGCCAGGCTTTTCTTCTGTTGCTTTCTTTCTCTTTTCGGAAAATTGGAATGAAGTGAATCTGGTCTTGAAGCCAAACCTATAACAATGAATTGCACATCGGTTCAATTTGGCTTCGTTTCAAGGGTCTCTATAAATATGGTTGGCTTCAGACCGTTCATTAACTCTTGTTTTAAGCGATTTGGGTTCGTCTGTTTTGAAACTAATACCAAGGAGCTGGGTTTGTGAAGTTTTTCACTATGAGTTGAAATGGAATCTGTATAGACCTTTTAAGAACTTTTCCATAAACATGTGAGTTGTTAGTCTAGGAAATGGAGGTCTTGAAATGCTCTTTAAAGGCCTTCTCTTGGTTGGTTAGTGGTGAAAAGTTAGGTAAAAGAGGGGAATATTCGCTTGTTTGCTTACTTGGTGGCCTACTAAGTTGTTCGTCTGAGAACCCTTTAATCACATCGTGCTATTGTCGTTATTTAATATCTCATTTTAGACATCCATTTTTGCTAGGTTTTGTTCATGATATCGATCGAGCCAGCTCCAATGCTTGAAGATAAAGAAAAATGGTATGTCTTGAACCTCTTGGGAATTGTCACATTGGTTGTCGTTAAGGCTCATACAAGTGCATTCAGTACCTTATAAGGTTGACAGCGTTCATTTATAACCTAGAAGAACTCTGAAGCTTAGTAGAGGTCTTTGCAATATCTCATACCGCACTCAACTGTTGGTTGCTACCCTCTGCAGGTCCCTGGTCTTTCATGATTTTGTTGCGAAGTGCCTCACAAAGGAACCACGTCTTCGCCCAACTGCAGATGAGATGCTTAAGGTAAGCTATGCTAATCTTTTGCGTTACGTTAAAGATCAGTGGTATGCGTATCTCTATTCTCTCCTTTTCTTTCTTTCCAGCTAAATTTGACTTGTTCTTGTCAATATCAGGATATATTCAGCTTTAGTTGTCAAAATTACCATCACTTTCATAACTAATATGCCATTTAATGTTTGAGATCTATGTGTTGTTCTGATACCGTTCACTCTTTTGTTTTAAATTCAGCACAAATTTATTCAGAGATGTAAAACTGGGGCTTCTGCAATGTCGGCAAAGATTGAGAAGTCTAGACAAATCAGAGCTTCAATGGCTCTGCAAGCGCAAAAAGTTGCAGCTTCTTCAGAGGACACTGTATGTATTGAGTTTTTCTCAAAGAGTCATCTCTCTCTTAGTCAACCCGCTCTTCTTTCCTAATATCTTTGCAAGATATAGTTGTCTAAATTATACTATAATCTTGTAACAGTCAACACTGGGTCTAAAATCAAGTGAAGAGATGAAAATTACTGTTCCATATACCGAAGAACCTCCAGCATGCTCCCTGAATCCGCAGCATATATCCAGCAACACCGCCTTGACTGGAGAAGGCAAGTATTACATGCATGACTATCTAAGGCCATATTGCAAACTGTAACCTTAGTAATCCAACTGAATGGTGTGTTGCTGTTGTTGACTAGTGATTATGGTTCTCGAAACTGTTCTACAAACCTTAGCATGTTATGTAGTAATCTACAAGTTGGCAATTTGCATTTCCTAACCATCATGAAAATTTTTGACTGCATTTTCTTGGCGATGTATATAGTAAACTCTGAGATGTTGATGCTTTGATGACTCTTCATCAGCCTTGTTTGCACACAGCTTGGATATGCTATTGTTAATTTTTTTTTCCATCATAATTTTGCAAAACGAATCTACTTTATGTTTTCACTGGTTCATGTACTCAGGTGGTGATTTTGGAACTATGATCTTTCACGGTGAGGATGAGGCAGACGAGATCCACTCAGGGTCTCAACTTGCCAAAGAGAAAGAATCTTCTTCTTCTAAGGTTGATCGCGCTTCTGTTGGGTTCTCCGGAGAAGAAGTAACTAGGATCCATGAAAGAAATAATCTTCCTACTACTGACGTTGCAGTTGAAACCTCAACTTCACGGGGAACTTTGTCAACCATTGAGCATAAAACGAGGCTGAGTAACATATCTGGAACACAGACCGAAGGTGGCAGTGATGCAAGTGGCAGTACCTTGAAGAATGAAACTGTTGGCAAGAAAGCTTTTGCTTTACAAGATAAGGTCAGTTAAGCTTTGTAGGGTTAAAAGCTCTTTTCCTTTGCTGATATGTTGTCATGACTTGAATGATTGGCACATGGCAGTTATGGTCAATATACGCAGCTGGAAACACAGTACCGATACCATTCTTGAGAGCGACAGATATATCACCAATAGCACTCTTGTCAGAGAACATGATCGGAGGCATGCAACAGGACGGGAATGGAAGTGTAGCCGTTGAAGCACTTCAGGAGCTCTTTACTTCTGATCCCCAATCCAAAAAGGGACGAAGAGGACAAAACGAGGTCCAACTTAAACCTCTCGAACACTATATGACGTGAATCATAATAATGTTTACATGTGTGGTTATTGAAATGGAATGCAGATGCCGCTACCTCCAAGTGTATACCAGAGACTGACGTCAAGCCCTCCTCTGATGAATCTTGCACAAGTTTTAGCCTACCACAGAGCGTACGTATATGCTAGCCAACTAAGCTCATATTACTTTCTTAATTTCTTTTGTTTCACCTACCTACCCATTGAAAACGCAGGTGTTACGAGGAGATGCCGCTGCAGGAAATGCAAGCAACGCAGGAGCAGCAAACCATTCAGAATCTGTGCGATACTCTTCGCACTATTCTTCGCCTCTAATCTTGTTTCTGTTCATATTTTAGTCCATATACTGTTTGGTATTATTTAGGTTGTTTCAATAAGTATACAAATTTGCTAATTTGAGAGTGACTTTTCAAGAATTGATAATATATTTGATAAAATTAAATGATAGTTCGTTTTTTTAAAATCGTTTTCATTTAAATATGTAAAAAAATAAATCGTTTTGTAATCAATCTCATAGGCAAATCTGCTAGAGATTTAGTGGACACAAGGGCATGCTTTACTTTCTTGTGTAATAACAAGAATAAACCCTAAACCCTTTCAACATAAGATGAGACTTTTATTGTGACAAATTGTATTGGAGGAGACATGACGAGATACCAAAGTCTGATAGCAGCTGCTCTGTTGCGAGCTTCTCGCCGTTTAACCTCACCGGCCGTTTCCTCCGTTAAGAGGACCTTCTCTTCTTCGTCCTTACTTCCACAGACAACAACAACCCTCGCCACTCTTCCTCGCTCTTCTCCCTTCTCAAAGTTTTATTTTTTTTCATCCTCCTCCTCCTCCTCCTCTTCTCCTCCTTCTGTTCCACCGCCGAAAGCGTCCCTTAAAAGTGGCCACGAAGAAGACACTTTTGAATGTAAGAAGAAAGATCAAACCTTCTCTTCTTATTTGATTGCGTCTTCCCTTTCTGGGTTTTACGGTTTATCAATAGGTTTTGCCTTCCTCTGTGTCTTCAAGGTGTTTGTTAAAATGTCTCCTGCCTAAAGTTATCTTCTTTTGTCTTTCCACTGTTTCTTGATGTGTTACAATGGAGTTTGCAAATTTGCGTCATTGATCCTCTATGTTTCCTTGTCTTGTCCCTCCTTACAAGCGCTTTACCACATCCTTTGGCAGATAAAACAACTGAGGATGTGGAGGTCATAGATGATTGGGAAGAAGAAGAGTATGAAGTTGAAGCTAAGGTAGTTTCTCTTTCCCATTCTTCTTCTTCTTCTTAGAGATTACGTTTTAGTTAATTTTTGTTCTATTTTACAGCTTGGCGATGGAGGAGATGGTGGTGGGGTTGTTCTTCGAGGTGTGCCATGGGGTGAAAGTGTTCTCTCTATTGCTTCCCAAGTTCTGAAGGAGTCTGATAAAGATCTGCAACTGTTTGCTTTCAGAACTTCTCCTCGTGGATATATATACATCAGACTTGACAAACCCTCTCATGAGTAATAATTATCCTTCCCTTTTCCTATATATATATATATATATAGCCATCACGAAAGCAATACGTTTCAGAAACTTAAGTAAAGCTTTATTCCTTGTGTAAAGATATGGATGTCCTAGCATGGACGAGCTTGAGGAATTTAGTCGAGAATATAAGAAGAGATTAGATGATGCAGGGGATGCAAAAGTAGTCCCAGAGGATCTGGCCCTCGAGGTGTAATAATAATAATAGTCTTTCCCCATGAATCACATCATTTTGTTCAAAGATTTGATCATGTATTGGTGTTTACTGTGAAGGTATCATCTCCAGGAGCAGAGAGACTGCTGAAAGTTCCAGAGGACTTGCACCGATTCAAGGAGATGCCTATGACAGTAAGCTACAAGGAGGAAACAAACTCGAGGAAAACAGTGAAGAAGAGCACAGTGTTGCTCTTGGAGTCTGTAGATGCAGAATCAGAGATATGTATTTGGAAACTAGCAGATGTGAGGGAGAACAGAGATCCCGAAAGCAAAGGCAGACCGTTGAGCCGGAAACAAAAGGACCTCAGATTCAAACTGCCTTTCTCAGTTCACAGGATGATAACTCTCTACTTGGATTAGATGCTGAATCAGAAAGTAGAGTTGCTAGAAAGGCAAGTTTTTTTGCCAGTTTTCTATTTGAAGGAAAAACGATGTTTATTCTGATGTTTCTTATATGGTCATGCACGTTAGAGGAGATCCATGTATTATGGCAAACCAAAGATAAATTGCAGCACAATGAATAATGATGTATGCAATGATGTTGCTTCAGAGCTTTATTTGACAGAAAAGATGCAAAAATCTCTTGGAATCCAGCTAGGAGGATTACGACCCAGGAATTGGGGTTTAAAGAGAATATATCGTAGTTTAGATTTATTCATGGGTTTGTTATAAAATCCGGGAAGGAATGGCTAAGAAGAGCATAGCATTGTTTCATGCACCTATGCTTATAGGACCTTCAAGGAAGAGATTCTTGGCAGATATTTGTGGTCAAGGTTGCTTGTGTTATTAAATGGATGACGTAGATGCAACAACGCTATATTATGCGATGATGAGACTGAAAACATTCAGAAATATGAAGAAGAAATTTGATGGGATATTCTGGCAGGAAGAAGCTGCTCCTTTCTTTCAGTCAGTAATACTATCAAAATAATGAACCTCTATGAACCAATGCTACCTCAAACTAGCTAAAGCCCATGAAGAAGAAACTTGGGGAACTTTATCCTTACTTTTTCAAGCTTGCAAATGGAATGGTCGCTTGGACTGAAGCTTGGGGACGAGCTCAACACCACAAAAGGAAACTAAACTAAAGCACCATACATGGAAGAGAGATGAAGTAAAAAAATGACATTGTTAATAAATGAGGTCGATGGGTAATCAATCATCTATAGTTCTTGTAGTTGATAGCGCATATATGATCTTGTTATACATAGCTAAATGTTGGACCACATTTTGTAAGTCAAATGAACTGAGTAAAACGTTAGATTTTATATGGAGGATAACCACCTCATTTTATAAGTCCATAAGTTGAGTAAAATTTTAAACTAAGTTGATGACTAAGTTAAGTTACTTTTGGTGACAAATGGCTAAGATAAGACACTTGATGACTGGTCCAAAATAACTCGGTGATAAAAAACTAAAACTTAGTAAAATTAACAACACATGTCTAGGTTACTTATGACTAAGCTTGGTAAATCTCTTCTATAAATAGACACTTCTGATCACCACTAAAAAAAATACATTCACATATATGAAAATGTATGAAGATAAACTCCGACAAGCTTTTATATAATCTACACACTTATTCTTCTAATAAAATATTTTTAGATTTTTATAGAGTTTCGACGGTATACGGTAGATGTTGAGTTTGTAGATTCTCTTTTGGCTGATACAAAACAGTCTTATATGGTTTTAACCTATGACTCAAAAATCATAAATAAACCTTTTCTAATATGAGATATTTTATTAAGTTAAAGAAAAAGATCAGACCTTGACTGGATATTTTATTAAGTTAAAGAAAGAGATCACATCTTGACTCTACTTATTCGTCTATTTATTTAATAGTTTTCGATCTATTTATTGTCTTATATTTTCGTTTTAACTCGTTTTGTTTGGTAATTTTTATTATGGATTTTAGTAACCTAAACTTAAAATGAACAACAACAAGAGTAACAAGATTTATTAAAAATCATCACATTCGACTACACGATGCATTGTGACGCAAAAGCGAAGAAGTGAATGAAAAAGTTTAGGCCTCAAAATCAAACTCAACTAGATGATTGTCCATTTGATATCCTCCTATCTCAATCGGAAATCTCGGATCATTTCCAGCATCAATAAACGCTAAACACATAATGGTCTTGTTCACCATTACAAGCGAGTTTGTTCCGTAGATATCCCACTTGGCTCCTCCTCCCAAAACAAAATTGATCACCGGAGTCTTCTTTCCAAGAAAAGACTTTCCTCCAAAACTTTTGTAACTAAAGCAATCACGGAAGGGATACACGGCTTTACGCTGAGCCTTCCTAACGAAGGCTTTAACAAGAGCTTTGTAGATGGAAGTCTACAAGAGAGTGTATGGAATTATGCTGCTGATCTTTGTGCCTCTCCAATGAGTCGTTTTGTTAAAAGTCAGAAAATCTTGATTAAAGGAGAGTTTATTTCCGTTGACTTCGATAGATTTCACATCAATGTAATAGTTATCCACCCCGTTCTCCGGGATTGAGACAAGAGGAGTGGAGACTAATAACCCTTGACATCTCTATGGTCCGGCGGCAGCAAATATGGGCTGCCGCCGATGTAAACACTCCCGGAATTATTTTTAGGCTTAGAAGGTAAACAAAGAGCTACTTTGAAGGGTATCTTGTAAGAAGACTCGAGGCTTTTAACAAAAGACATAGAGCTATCAGCCAGCCCGAGAATACTGTTAGCACCATTTGGAAGATCTGACCAGCCAGAGTCCTCAAAGACATCTACACAAGTGAGACGCGTCCTCACTGCGAGTTTGGGAGTTAAGTAAGCTGACGGTGACGTATAGCTTATGATCACATCGTGGTTGAGTAGATGACTGATGTTGCCGGTGAAGGCTAAGTCGGAATTGACTTTAGAGATACACGTCGTTTCTGCAGGTAGGCCAAAGGGAGCGCTAGAACAAGTGGTGCATCGATCTTTAGTTTGTATGCAGCCAGGGGACCCACAAGGTGGTTGAGTTATAGCCGATCCTGTCGCATTGGAAAAATAAGGCTGAGCCACCAAGTTCTACGACTAGTTTAACGACAAGTGGTGGCTGGCCGACAGTCATGTTGGTGTAGTAGATGTAGGTTTTGTTGTCTATGAAGATCGGAATTACAAAGGTATGAGATTTTGGGTTTTGGGTTATGTTCAGTTAGAGACGTGGTGTTTGCGATTAAAACAAACAAGAGGTTGATTGGTTGAACTGCAACTGTACAAAAATTACTTTAAAATTTACTTTGTAAATTTTTCTGATTTAGCTTTAAGAGATGTATTTTTAAAAATTTTCACGGTTAGAAAAAAATGAAGTTTTAGAAAATATGATTTTTACAGTTTTTTTTTTGTTTATTTACTGTAGCTTTATTTGTTTGGTTGTAGCTTTAAAAATCAATATAAAACATGATTGATAGTTTTTAAAGTTGTAGATGAAAATTAAAGCTAAAGTCACCTCTTACAATCCAACCAATCATCTTAGGTGTTTAGGAAAATGAAACGACATTTTTATAATTAAGGTGTGAGTTATGTATCTTTGATACTGCTTAGGCATTTATGTAGAGATACAAAGTTGAATCAGGTGTATTATTTATATGATTAAGAGGTAATTATAAAAACGTGGCAGAAAGTAGATAAAATATGCAAGCATGTGACTATGTGAGGAAGACTGAAGTCAAGATTCGTTGGTTTGCTTTGGATCCTCATGCACCCTAGTATATAATTATTAAAATAGCATGTGCATATCACTAACGAGTAACGTCACTTTATATAAAATCTACGGACTTTCCGAGGATGCCTCTCGAAAATGAAGTGTAGATACTTGAATGACTTTTATCCAACTTTGGTATTACATTCGCTGTCTTGTTTTTAAGTCCCAGCATTTAGAAAACTGACATTGATATGTTTACAACATGTTCATATTAGTCTTTAACATCAACTAAGGTTTTATGCTTTTGGTAAATTGCAGCTTGAACAACATCAGCTTTGTAAAACCCAAGGCCTAAACAAGATATCAAAACATTGTTCACCGACAACACTTGCTCGCCACACGAAGGTGCTCGTACACCCAGTCCTCTTACTCTGCCAAGTGCAGCTGTTGCAAAGCCTTCAACATATATGCTCCTCTTATGGTACATGGTAGAGCACGCTTAAATAGTAACTTAAAATTTGTAAACCATACAATAAATTTATTATAGTAACTTAAATTCCAAGATTCCAATTGATTCACACGCTGAAAACCCTCAGTCAGACCGGGACCCTAATTCACGGATGGACGGTGGTAATGTCTAGCGGAGCTGATGAGAACACTGATGTTGTCCTCAGCGCTGCCGAGTCCACTGAGCCAGTGCATGTTGTTTTGATCTAACAATTAGCCAGGCATGATATTTTCTCTAAGAATATCGTTCATTAATGCAGATAAGTTGATTTGGTTTTACCTCAGATTCAAGGGACGCGAAGACATTCCAGAACCTTAAGATTTCAGCTCCTGCTCCGATTTCAAACGTTTGTCCGTCAGGTAAGCTGTCAGAGTTGTCATCGTTATGTGCGACCTATCAGAGTTCCATTCTGGACCAGTTAACCACATATATACTTTGAAAAAGGGAAAATCGCATAAAAAACATTGAAAGTGTCACTTACTAGCACTTTAAACCTTCAACTTTTTTCACTAACACTTTTAACCTTCAAAGTGACATTTTTATCATAAAAAACCTCCAAAGAAGAAAAATGACCGGCTGAACAGGTTAAAAACAATAAAATAATTATTTAATTAATAAAATAAACAAAACAATTAATAAAAATCGAAAAATTAAACAAAAAACTCATGAATTCAAAAAATTCAAAAAATAAATAAAGATTTAAAAAATTAAATAAAAAATAACAAAAAAATTCAAAAAATAAATAAGATCAATTTAAAATGGAGAAAAATAAAAAAAATCATAAATTTCAAAAAAAAAAAATGAAAATTCAACATTCATTTTCAAATATAATGTCAGAAATTATCATTGGAGATATGTCAAAAACCGTATCATTGGAGATATACCAAAAACCGTTATTTCTGACATATCTCCAATGACGATTTTTGGCATATCTCCAATGATAATTTCCGACATTATATTTGAAATGAAAATAAAAGAAGACTTTTTTGAATTTTCAATTTTTGAAATTTATTATTATTTTTTCTCTATTTTAATTTGTTCTTATTTATTTTTGAATGTTTAGTTATTTTTTATTTAATTTTCTAAATCGTTATTTATTTTTCTCACTTTTTTTAAATTTATGAGTTTTTTGTTTAATTTTTCAATTTTTATTAATTTTTTTGTTTATTCATTAATTAAATAATTATTTTTTGAAAAAAAAACTGTTTTTAACCTGTTCAGCAGGTCATTTTTCTTCTTTGGAGGTTTTTTATGTTTTTAACCCAGTCCTCTTACTCTGCCAAGTGCAGGTGTTGCAAAGCCTTCAACATATATGTTCCTCTTATGGTACATGGTAGAGCAGCTTAAATAGTAACTTCAAATTTGTAAACCATACAATAAATTTATTATAGTAACTTAAATTCCAAGATTCCAATTGATTCACACGCTGAAATCCCTCAGCCAGACCGGGACCCTAATTCACGGATGGACGGTGGGAATGTCTAGCGGAGCTGATGAGAACACTGATGTTGTCCTCAGAGCTGCCGAGTCCACTGAGCCAGCGCATGTTGTTTTGATCTAACAATTAGCCAGGCATGATATTTTCTCTAAGAATATCGTTCATTAATGCAGATAAGTTGATTTGGTTTTACCTCAGATTCAAGGGACGCGAAGACATTCCAGAACCTTAAGATTTCAGCTCCTGCTCCGATTTCAAACGTTTGTCCGTCAGGTAAGCTGTCAGAGTTGTCATCGTTATGTGCGACCTATCAGAGTTCCATTCTGGACTAGTTAACCACATATATACTTTGGAAAAGTCAGAGATATTTATTACTTTGGAGATGGTGAGTTATTTCAAGGCTATGGCTTGGTTTTGGGAGTATCCGTGCGTGGTAAACAGCTTTTTTACGTTCTCAGACCAAGCTGGATTGCATACCTGTCATATGCATGAACAAAGAAGGAAGGTTAAGATATTTGGTTACGTTACGTAAAAGGGTGGGTATATTTTTTGTTTGTAATTTTTGAGAAATTTAATTTTTATATTTGTGTTTTTAGTTATATTTATGTTTTTCTTTATAAAATATTTCTCTTGAATGATTAATATGAAATTTTAATAACTGTATTAAAATAGTTGGACCACCCCTATATCAATAGATTATATTCATATTTTAATAGAATAAATGTCAAGTAACTCTTTATCAAAACATATATACACTTCGTTGTTTGATACATGAAGACGTAATAGGCTAATAGCTAATGAATTATATATAGAAACAATATCGACTTGACTATCTTAAATAATAAATGTAATCCCACCCGCTCTAATATTGAACAGTTATATTATTGGTGAACTGCATATTGATAACAAACGGTTACATTAGGGTAGTAGTCGATAAATATATGGAAAACGAAGTGTATATATGACAGTAGACATATGTTTAGTTATTAATAGGACAGTTATATTAGGGTTATATGAACAGGCGGTTATATTAAAAATTATATTATAAATTATCAATGAAAGTATGTCAGCCACTAAACACCTCATATGTCCACGATCAAATAAAAATGCATCATATTGTAATAGGAGAAAACAGTTAATTAGGAGAAAACGGTTACGTAAAAGTGATATATACATTTTGTTTTATCTTTAAATAAAGAAAATAAATAAGTAGACATAACCTTACATCAATTAGGGTATGACTGGTTTTCCCGTTACCACCCGCAAACGCAGCTTTTGCGGTTGGTAGCGGTTGTTGGCGTTTTGCAACAATCGCTCAAACCGCTTCAAACCGCTCCAAATCGCTCTGAACCTCATAAATTCAAAAGCTGGTTCCAACTAGCGTTTGCGGTTGCGGGCAGTTGCGGGAGGATAAAAAAATTTCTTTTTTTTCCAAAACAATATAAATACAAAAATAAAAATAAAAATAAAAAAATTAAATTAGAATTATAAAAATGCTAAAATATATCTATTATATTTTAATTAATATTATAAAACTTTAAAATAAAAATATTTTCTATAATTTTAAAAAAATTTAAGTATAACTTTATGAATATAACTTTTATATTTATTATAATATTATTATTTTTGATATTTTTATAATTGTATAAAATATAAATATTGTTAATTTATTATTTAACCACTTGCTGCATTTGGTAGTTAACCAGTTATAAGTATCACGCAAACGCACCAATTTCTAACCGCAGAACCAGTCGTACAAATCTCTTAAAACCGCTAGAAACCGCAACCACCCGCATCCGCAAACTCCCGCAACCGCAACCGCAACCGCTGCGGTTGAACCAGTCAGACCCTTAGTCATGTTATTGTTTTAATAGAATAGATTTACTTGACTGCAAGTATAATAATTAAATGAGTATTAGTTGTATTCCAAAAACGTGTGCATCTATCATAAATCCCACCACCAGAAGGAAGAAGCAAGATCGGTTAACACGAGGATACCAAGCTATGGCTTTAGAGTTCAGCACCAAACAATCTTGGTTGGGTTAGTTTATGCTAAAAAAATACTTGGAAGATCATTTTAAAAGATATTCAAACTACTTTTTAAACAAAATAATGTATCAAACCTTCTTCTTATGTGTGTGTAGCTAAGATTCGTTGGTTTGCTTTGGATCCTCCTCATGCACCCTAGTACATAATTATTAAAATAGCATGTGCATATCACTAACGAGTAACGTCACTTTATATAAAATCTACGGACTTTCCGAGGATGCCTCTCGAAAATGAAGTGTAGATACTTGAATGACTTTTATCCAACTTTGGTATTACATTCGCTGTCTTGTCTTTAAGTCCCAGCATTTAGAAAACTGACATTGATATGTTTACAACATGTTCATATTAGTCTTTAACATCAACTAAGGTTTTATGCTTTTGGTAAATTGCAGCTTGAACAACATCAGCTATGTAAAACCCAAGGCCTAAACCAGATGTCAAAACATTGTTCAGCGACAACACTTGCTCGCCACACGATTGAAAGATCCGTCCCTTCCCCAGATCATTCTGGGGTTCCCAGGACGGATTAAGGGTACACATGTCTACCTTTGGACATTCCTTGTGTAACCCTTACTGTCTCCTTTTTGAAATGCATAACTTAAGGAAAATGAGAAAACCAACTTGTAGTCTTTTATTTCTTAAAACCTTAGGAAAATCTTTAGAAAACAGTTTAGCATACGAGTCTTTGGAACGAAACACAGTTTTAAAGTACTAAATAAAAGCTTATCCCGACCCAAGAACCGGCACCACTCCGACTTCACTCCTGCGTCTCCCCGATCGTACCTGCAGAAGGAGGGGTGAGCATTTGGGGAAATACTCAGTGAGGACGGATTCCAGGAACCCGTTAACTCATATCAAGACACATAACACAGCAAGCATTAAGGAATAAGCTAATAAAAACCAGCAAGTTCGCATTTCATCAACCTAGACACCTAGGACCTACACAGCTCAAGCGGACCATTCCTCCCCTTTTCTTGCTGCTTCCTATGGAGTCGCCTGCCCTGGTAGGACCGCCGCCCAGTTCCTCGGGTTCGGTCCGCCTTTGCAGTGTATTACGACCCCTTCCCGCCAAGACTCGGCGTGACTCAATCTTACCGGCGCCTCTATTCTTACCCTGCCATTTTTATCGGATGCTATGGCCCCGCATCTCCGCCGTTTTTGAACGCTACGGCCGCCGCGTTTCCCATACTTCCCACCAGTTCCTCGGTGGGTCGTATTTCATTCATTTCTTAGTTCTTTTTCTTAGTCTTCCTAGACTCATTCTCATTTCTTTCTTTCTTTCTTTCTTTTCTTTCTTTTCTTTCTTTCTTTCTTTTTCTTTCTTTCTTTCTAGTTCAACTAGGTTCTTTCATCATTTATCATTATCACACAATAATCTCATCACTGAGTTCAATCATCAATCAATCAATCAATCAAGCCCGTACTAGCTAGACCCTAATACTATACGATGTTAGGAATCTTGAGAAGAGTTCACAGACAAGTCCTCACCTTAGTTGATTGTCGATCTGGTTCCAAGACAGCGACGAGGATAGGTTGGGTTCCGGATCTGGTACTCAAAGATCTGGGTGGGGAAGAAGAGGCTTTAGATCTCAGATTTGTCGTCTACTGTGACTAGGTAGAACAAGGGTTATGAGGTTTACCTTAGTAATCCAAACGAAGACGGTTACACGCCACAGAATCGAGAAGCCGGCGGCTTGGTACCCGCGATCGGCGACTTGGGCTACGTGGGCGGTGATCGGTGGCGGCGCTTCCTCGGTGATCGGCGGCGGCGCTTCCTCGGTGGGCTGGCGGCGGCGGCAGCTCTCGGATCTCGCAGGGCTTCGCTCGGTGAGTGTCTGATGGCTCAGCTGTGGGGAGACTCCTCTTTATATAGGTTTCTGGATTAGGGTTACTTAGGGTTTCCCTCTGTTGGGCCTTTTCTACTTGGGCCTGGGCCGGGGTGTTACAATTCTCCCCCACTAGAAATGAATTCGTCCCCGAATTCTGCTGAGTATCAACCTGGTTGCCTCTCTCCTGAGACATCCCCGGGTAGGCCTTCAGAAATTGGGACTCGCGCTCCCACACCTCTTCGGGTATTCCATCTCTTTCCCATCGCACCAGTACCATCCGCACCTTCTTCCCGCGGACCTCTATCTCTTTCTGGTCCACTATCCTGATGGGGGTACTATTCAGTGTTAGGTTGGGTTGCGCGTCCCAAGGCGGCTGGGACAGTATCAATTCAGGCTCCCGCACCATCTTCCGTAAAACCGACACGTGGAATACATCATGAAAATCTGCCATTTCGGGTGGCAATACCAACCGATACGCTACTGCCCCAATCCGTTCGGTGATGACGAATGGACCCATGTATCTAGGCCTGAGTTTCTTTAGTTTCCGGTTTGGATCGTTTCCGCGGAACGTACGCATCTTTAGGTATACCTCGTCCCCGACCGTGAATTCTAGATGTTTTCGGCGCTGGTCCGCGTAGCTTTTCTGGCGGTCGTGAGCCTCCTTGAGGCGATCCTTCAGCACGTTTACTTGTTCTACTGTCTCGCTTATCAGGTCTGGTTCTACACCACATCGCTCCCCCACTTCGGTCCAACACATGGGGGTTCGACAAGGCCTCCCGTACAGAGCCTCGAATGGGGACATTCCGATACTAGAATGGTAGCTGTTGTTGTACGCAAATTCCACCAGAGGGAGATACTCTCCCCACTTCCCTCCCCAGTCCAAGACACACGATCGTAGCATGTCCTCCAGAGTCTGTATTGTGCGTTCCGACTGACCATCGGTCTGGGGGTGGTAGGCCGTGCTAAGATGTACTTTGGTGCCCAATTCTTTCTGGAATGCTTGCCAGAAGGTCGAAGTGAACTTGGGGTCCCTATCTGATACGATGCTTACTGGCACCCCGTGCAGCCGTACTACGATGTCTAGGTACTTGCGGGCTAGTTTTTCCGCCCCGTCCGTCTTTTTAATCGCGATAAAGTGTGCCGTCTTCGTGAGTCGATCTACTATCACCCATATTGCATCCTTATTACCTGTGACCCGGGGCAGCCCCGTCACAAAGTCCATGGTGACCATGTCCCATTTCCATTGGGGTAGGGGTAAGCCTTGCAGTAAACCACTTGGTACCCTCTTCTCTGCCTTTACCACTTGACAAGTGGGACACTGGGAGACCCAGGTGGCCACATCATTTTTCACTCCTTCCCAGTGATAGTACCGCTTAAGGTCCCGATACATCTTGGTACTGCCGGGATGGATGGAGAACCGCGTCTGATGTGCTTGTCTCAAAATTTCCCTCCTAAGGTCCCAGTTGTTAGGAACACTGACCCGATTCCTGAATAGGATGGTTCCATTCTCTGCGGTACGATAACCTACGACTTGCTTACTAATCTTCTCCTGTAAGATGATGTCATTCCGCTGTTCCTCTCTGATTCTCCATAGCAAATCGGCCTGATCCAATGCCTCGAGTCCCATTCCATCTTCCTGAACCGTCGTGGCCCTCAAGCTCAGAGCCGCCAGCATTCCCGAGAGTTCTTGTACCTCCCTAGCTCCTGAGACATCGGTCCTTTTCCTGCTTAGTGCATCTGCTACCGGGTTTCCTTTCCCGGGGTGGTAATCAATCTGTAGATCGAAATCAGCCAACATTTCCATCCACCTTCTTTGTCTAAGGTTCAGGTCCGCCTGTGTGAAGACGTACTTTAGACTTTTGTGATCCGTGAAAATCTGCACTTTTTCTCCGTACAGATAAGCCCGCCAGATCTTTAGGGCGAAGACAACGGCAGCGAGTTCCAGGTCATGGGTGGGGTAGTTGACTTCGTGCTTCTTCAGTTGTCGTGACGCATAAGCGATTACTCGTTCTTCTTGCATAAGTACGCACCCTACCCCTACCCCCGAGGCGTCCGTGTATACCACGAAAGGTACACCGGTTCGTGGCAAGACGAGAACAGGCGTCTGGGTCAGTTGGCGTTTGAGTTGTTCGAACCCCTTTGTGCAGGTTTCTGTCCAATCGAACTTGGTATCCTTCCCGGTTAGTCGGGTGAGAGGCTTTGCTGTAGTGGCGAAATCCCGCACGAATTTCCGGTAATACCCTGCCAACCCTAGGAAGCTCCTTACTTCCGTGGCATTCCTCGGGGTAGGCCATTGGGTTATGGCTTTAATCTTTTCCTGATCTACTGCTACTCCAGCTTCTGTGATGACATGACCGAGGAATCCTATCTTCCTCTGCCAGAAGCTACACTTACTTAACTTCGCGAACAACTTATGTTTTCGTAGTTTTTCCAACACCAACCGGAGGTGCCAGTCATGTTCTTCCTTACTCCGCGAGTAGATGAGTATATCGTCGATGAAAACTATCACACAACGGTCTAAATAGTCTCGAAACACATTGTTCATCATGCCCATGAAGGCTGCTGGTGCGTTGGTTAGTCCGAACGGCATCACAACGAACTCGTAATGTCCGTAACGTGTGCGGAAAGCAGTCTTCTGTACGTCCTTTTCGTCTATAGGGATTTGGTGATATCCTGACGCGAGGTCGATTTTGGAAAACCAGGTTGCTCCTTCTAGCTGATCCAACAATTCGTCGATTCGAGGTAGTGGGTATTTGTTCTTGATAGTCACCTTATTTAATCCTCTATAGTCGATGCAGAGTCTCAAACTCCCATCCTTCTTCCTTACGAATAACACTGGAGCTCCCCAAGGCGAGCTACTGGGTCGTATAAAACCCTTACTTATCAAGTCTTCCAACTGTTCTCGTAACTCGGTCATCTCTGCTGGCGCCAGGCGGTATGGGGCCTTGGAGACGGGTGCAGTTCCTGGTTCCAACTCAATGGAGAACGCACTGTCCCGATTTGGTGGTGGTCCCTGTAGTGGTTCAAATACATCCGCGAATTCATTCGCTACGGCCACATCCTCCAAACTCGGTCCTTTCGGTGCTTCCAACATTTCTATCGTGGCTAAGTAAGCGTTGTGTCCCTTTTTAATTAGGTCTCCAGCTTGTGCCATTGATATGATTGTGACCCCGGTCTTAGTTTTCGATCCTTCGAACACTACTCGTCCTCCCTCTCTGGGAATCCGTATGTTTGCTCCGTTACAGTCGATAACCGCTCCGTGTCGTGATAACCAGTCCATTCCGAGTATCACCTCGTACCGCCCCATTTCTAGTTCCAGCAAGTCTACTGGCATAACCACTCCGGCGAGTTCTACGGTCACTCCCATGTATACTCCCATGGCGGATATCTCGTCTGGACCCGCGGTCTCGACCCGGGTGGTTCGTGCCTCGTACTTTCCCTGAAAGTTTCACTTCTTGGTTAGGGCCTGGCTCACGAAACTGTGGGTGGCTCCCGTGTCGAAGAGTGTGTAAGCTACAACTCCTCCGACCTTCACCCTCCCTACACGGAGACTATAGCTAAGTGTCTATTTTACCTTTTTCCTAAAACTTTCCCCTTTTTTTTTTTTTTTTTTTTTTTAATCGATATAAAGAGCTAGAGCAAGACTATTTACCTGCTATGGTCTCAGCTCCCTGGATGTTCCCTGCGACGAACACTCTCGGTTGAGTTGCTGGCTTCTTTGGCGGTGGCGCCGGAAGCGCAGCTCCGGTCCCTGCTTCAGTCCGGTCGCGACAGTCCCGGGCCGCATGCCCGTAACGTCCACACAGCTGACATGTGATATTGGGGGTCTTGGTAACCGTCCCGTCATTTAGCTGCGGACAGTTCCGTTTGATATGCCCCGGTTGTCCGCATTTGAAACATCCTGTTCCCTTACACTCTCCGTAGTGCATCTTCCCGCACTCTGTGCAAAGCGTGCGGACTGTTCCGTTGTCCACAGGGGTGGTAGTTTCGCGAGGACGCTTCGCGGCTCGGGTGGCCTGCTTCTGCTTGCGCTCCTCCTCTATCCCTGCCTCTTGCTCGGCTGCCTTCTCCAGTAGTTCGTTCAGGGAGCGGAACTCCCGAACATTGCAGTTGTTCTTGAGTTCGATCCTCAAACCTTTCATAAAGCGGCGAATCAGTTCCTTTTCAGTCATATGGCGTCCTGCAAACCTTCGGAGCCTGTTGAACTCTTCCCCGTACTTCCGTACATCCCGAGACCCCTGGCTGATGTCTTGGAATCTACCTTCCATCTTATCCATTGCCTCTCGGGGGAAGTATTTGTTATTAAATTCTTCTAAGAAATCCTCCCAGGTCAGTTCCGGTTGATCCCTTGCACCGTCCACCACACAATCCCACCAGACCAAGGCGTCGTCCTTTAGGTGGTGGGTAGCCAAGTCTCTACGGTACTCTGGTGGGCACCTGGCCGAGAGGAAGTTCTTTTCCAGCTTCCTTCTCCAGTTGTCTGCGGCGATCGGGTCGGCTCCCCCGCTGAACATTTCCATCTGCATGCTTTTCAGCTGCTTCATCATGTCCCAGTAGGAGGGCACGTGATCAGCGGCGGGCACCGCTAGGGGTGGTGCGAGTCCTCCGCCCGCGGCACCTTCCCCGGGCAGTCTACCCCCGTAAACCTCCCGGTACCTTCGCAGTTCTTCCACTGCTGCAGCGTCCATGGCGGCCTGGCCTTGCCCTTGGGCTGGTCCGTTCACTTGACCTCCTTGGGCAGGTCCATTCACCTGGTTCTCTTCCACACCATCCCCGGCATGACTTCCGTTGTCGCTGGTAGCCTGCGACGCGGCTCTGGCAGCCCGCCTGGCTGCTCTCTGAGCTGTGGTTGTGGGCTGAGCTAGTCTGGCGTTCCTGGGAGGCATCCTGTCATAACGAAATTGTTAAGTACTGGCAGTTAAGTAGCATGAAATTCTTATACCTTATCGGGTAGTGCAGGATTCAGCCGAAGTGATGCCTTAAGAGGAAAAGACCCATCCCCAAAAGAATTGATTAAAATATATCCTACTAAAATACAAGGTTTGACTGCCAGTACCCATCCGGACGGAACCGGACGGGTTTTAACCTGGCTCTGATACCAATTGAAAGATCCGTCCCTTCCCCAGATCATTCTGGGGTTCCCAGGACGGATTAAGGGTACACATGTCTACCTTTGGACATTCCTTGTGTAACCCTTACTGTCCCCTTTTTGAAATGCATAACTTAAGGAAAATGAGAAAACCAACTTGTAGTCTTTTATTTCTTAAAACCTTAGGAAAATCTTTAGAAAACAGTTTAGCATACGAGTCTTTGGAACGAAACACAGTTTTAAAGTACTAAATAAAAGCTTATCCCGACCCAAGAACCGGCACCACTCCGACTTCACTCCTGCGTCTCCCCGATCGTACCTGCAGAAGGAGGGGTGAGCATTTGGGGAAATACTCAGTGAGGACGGATTCCAGGAACCCGTTAACTCATATCAAGACACATAACATAGCAAGCATTAAGGAATAAGCTAATAAAAACCAGCAAGTTCGCATTTCATCAACCTAGACACCTAGGACCTACACAGCTCAAGCGGACCATTCCTCCCCTTTTCTTGCTGCTTCCTATGGAGTCGCCTGCCCTGGTAGGACCGCCGCCCAGTTCCTCGGGTTCGGTCCGCCTTTGCAGTGTATTACGACCCCTTCCCGCCAAGACTCGGCGTGACTCAATCTTACCGGCGCCTCTATTCTTACCCTGCCATTTTTATCGGATGCTATGGCCCCGCATCTCCGCCGTTTTTGAACGCTACGGCCGCCGCGTTTCCCATACTTCCCACCAGTTCCTCGGTGGGTCGTATTTCATTCATTTCTTAGTTCTTTTTCTTAGTCTTCCTAGACTCATTCTCATTTCTTTCTTTCTTTCTTTTCTTTCTTTCTTTTCTTTCTTTCTTTCTTTCTTTCTTTCTAGTTCAACTAGGTTCTTTCATCATTTATCATTATCACACAATAATCTCATCACTGAGTTCAATCATCAATCAATCAATCAATCAAGCCCGTACTAGCTAGACCCTAATACTATACGATGTTAGGAATCTTGAGAAGAGTTCACAGACAAGTCCTCACCTTAGTTGATTGTCGATCTGGTTCCAAGACAGCGACGAGGATAGGTTGGGTTCCGGATCTGGTACTCAAAGATCTGGGTGGGGAAGAAGAGGCTTTAGATCTCAGATTTGTCGTCTACTGTGACTAGGTAGAACAAGGGTTATGAGGTTTACCTTAGTAATCCAAACGAAGACGGTTACACGCCACAGAATCGAGAAGCCGGCGGCTTGGTACCCGCGATCGGCGACTTGGGCTACGTGGGCGGTGATCGGTGGCGGCGCTTCCTCGGTGATCGGCGGCGGCGCTTCCTCGGTGGGCTGGCGGCGGCGGCGGCTCTCGGATCTCGCAGGGCTTCGCTCGGTGAGTGTCTGATGGCTCAGCTGTGGGGAGACTCCTCTTTATATAGGTTTCTGGATTAGGGTTACTTAGGGTTTCCCTCTGTTGGGCCTTTTCTACTTGGGCCTGGGCCGGGGTGTTACAACGATGGTGCTCGTACACCCAGTCCTCTTACTCTGCCAAGTGCAGGTGTTGCAAAGCCTTCAACATATATGTTCCTCTTATGGTACATGGTAGAGCAGCTTAAATAGTAACTTCAAATTTGTAAACCATACAATAAATTTATTATAGTAACTTAAATTCCAAGATTCCAATTGATTCACACGCTGAAATCCCTCAGCCAGACCGGGACCCTAATTCACGGATGGACGGTGGGAATGTCTAGCGGAGCTGATGAGAACACTGATGTTGTCCTCAGAGCTGCCGAGTCCACTGAGCCAGCGCATGTTGTTTTGATCTAACAATTAGCCAGGCATGATATTTTCTCTAAGAATATCGTTCATTAATGCAGATAAGTTGATTTGGTTTTACCTCAGATTCAAGGGACGCGAAGACATTCCAGAACCTTAAGATTTCAGCTCCTGCTCCGATTTCAAACGTTTGTCCGTCAGGTAAGCTGTCAGAGTTGTCATCGTTATGTGCGACCTATCAGAGTTCCATTCTGGACTAGTTAACCACATATATACTTTGGAAAAGTCAGAGATATTTATTACTTTGGAGATGGTGAGTTATTTCAAGGCTATGGCTTGGTTTTGGGAGTATCCGTGCGTGGTAAACAGCTTTTTTACGTTCTCAGACCAAGCTGGATTGCATACCTGTCATATGCATGAACAAAGAAGGAAGGTTAAGATATTTGGTTACGTTACGTAAAAGGGTGGGTATATTTTTTGTTTTGTAATTTTTGAGAAATTTAATTTTTATATTTGTGTTTTTAGTTATATTTATGTTTTTCTTTATAAAATATTTCTCTTGAATGATTAATATGAAATTTTAATAACTGTATTAAAATAATTGGACCACCCCTATATCAATAGATTATATTCATATTTTAATAGAATAAATGTCGAGTAACTCTTTATCAAAACATATATACACTTCGTTGTTTGATACATGAAGACGTAATAGGCTAATAGCTAATGAATTATATATAGAAACAATATCGACTTGACTATCTTAAATAATAAATGTAATCCCACCCGCTCTAATATTGAACAGTTATATTATTGGTGAACTGCATATTGATAACAAACGGTTACATTAGGGTAGTAGTCGATAAATATATGGAAAACGAAGTGTATATATGACAGTAGACATATGTTTAGTTATTAACAGGGGCGGACCTAGGGCTGAAGGAGGTGTGGCATGTGCCCCACACTTCGTTTTATATTTATAAAACTTTAAAATAAAAATATTTTCTATAATTTAAAAAAATTTAAGTATAACTTTATAAATAACTTTTATATTTATTATAATATTATTATTTTTGATATTTTTATAATTGTATAAAATATAAATATTGTTAATTTATTATTTAACCACTTGCTGCATTTGGTAGTTAACCAGTCATAAGTATCCCGCAAACGCACCAATTTCTAACCGCAGAACCAGTCGTACAAATCTCTTAAAACCGCTAGAAACCGCAACTACCCGCATCCGCAAACTCCCGCAACCGCAACCGCAACCGCTGCGGTTGAACCAGTCAGACCCTTAGTCATGTTATTGTTTTAATAGAATAGATTTACTTGACTGCAAGTATAATAATTAAATGAGTATTAGTTGTATTCCAAAAACGTGTGCATCTATCATAAATCCCACCACCAGAAGGAAGAAGCAAGATCGGTTAACACGAGGATACCAAGCTATGGCTTTAGAGTTCAGCACCAAACAATCTTGGTTGGGTTAGTTTATGCTAAAAAATACTTGGAAGATCATTTTAAAAGATATTCAAACTACTTTTTAAACAAAATAATGTATCAAACCTTCTTCTTATGTGTGTGTAGCTAAGAAGTACAAAGAAACGAAAAACGCATTGCACGTAAAATTAAATTGTAATTCTCACAAATGGAATATTTGCTTTGCTGTGGTTGCTTTGTTTACATCACCAAACCCACTGATCTCGTAATTGGCTCCCTTAGATGTTTAAAAGTGTTCAGCCGATGCACAATGATGGAACCTTGGAGGCGTTGACTGTCAAGATGAATAAACATGACGAAAGTGGTAAATGTATAAGAATCAGCAGATTATAATTGAAAGACATAGGCGATGGAATATGAAAAGGACAACCCCTTTTCATCAAGCTGGAACACATGAATCCCCATGAGTTCCCTTCCTTTCTTCACCACTGATTGAGGGCAACGAACAGACTTCAAATCAGAGGGCATGATATGGGATATCACCATTGTTGCAGGTTGTGCTTGTAGGGAAGTAATAGGAATGAATTTGCTGAATCGATGAGATTGAGAGCGTTCTATATCCCTTTTACAGGCTCCAAAATTTGGGTTTACAAAGAGCTTGGTGAAAAGAATTAGGAAAAAAGTTTGCTAGTTACTTTGTGTCAATAACTACACAAAATTTATGTTAATATATACCACATATACAATGTAATAATTAATATGATGCCAACATCACAACAAAGTGTAATTGATTTTAAGATAAGGTAATGGGGTTATTTCGTAATTAAAAAATCTAAGCCCGAAATAAGAAAGAAAAACCCGACCAGATCCGATCCAACTCCGTAAAACCTACCCGACACAACCCTTCTTCCCCAAATCGATTTCATTATGAACCCCAAATCGATTTCATTATAAACCCTAAATCGATTCTCCAAGTAAACAAAAAAGAGTTTACAGTTTAGTACCTTTCTTCCATTAGCTCTTTCGGATTCGATTTCACCAAACTTGGATTGGAATTCTATTTCACCAAACTTGGATTCAGATTCCGATTTCACCAAAACCTTCTTACAAACCTAGAAATCGACGGCCTTTGTCTGTTTCTCAATTCTCTCTCAATCTCTCTCTCTTTCTCTTTCTCTTTTTTTCGAAACCTCCCAAAAAAAAATTCTTTGGAACCCTAAAACTAATGAAATCGCGATTTGGGGATGAAGGGTCATGTCGGGTCGGGTGTAAGGGATGGATGGATCGGGTTGGATATTATTAGTCGGGTTTAACTTAATAATATTACGGATTGACACCAACAACTAAGATTAAAATCAATTAGACCGGATTATGATGTTGTTAACATATTTAATTATACATCATATATGTGGCATGTATTAACAAAAACTTTGTATAGTTATTGACACATTGTGTACATTGGATGGTTTCCAACATCTCTATAATATTATTTGACAAGTCAGTTTTCTATGTGTCGCTCTCACGTTAACTATCACGATGGTTGATTATACTGCTACTCTTAATGAATTAATTTACATTTTTATTTAGTTTCCTTTTAAAAAAAAAATCCAAAAAATATACACATATAATAAAAAGGAATTTTTTATAAAGTAAAAAAAAAATTGAAAACCGAAAATATATGTATATATAATATGATTTCATAAAAAAAGGAAAGTTCACAAAATAGTAATACTAGATTTAAAAAATTTCTAAATAACATAAAATATAATTTTGAAGTAATAAAATATTTTCCTAATATCTATATTTTATTAGATGAAAATTATAAATTTCTATAAAATATGATTTCATTAAAAATAGTTTACCTAGATAATCTTGATATTAGAAAAAAATTATTTATTTTAAAATATAATGTTAAACAATACAAAAAATTCAAAGTAATAAAAATAATTTTATAAATCTATATATTTTCTTAGATGATTACATAAAATAATTAAGTAACATAAACTGATATATGTTTAATTGTCTAAAAATAGTTTAAAATTAGTAATATTGAAATGTTTTATTTATTTTTCTTATATTTAGTTGACTATAATATCTTTCAAGTACAGCAAAAAAATATTGATAAATTATATTTTACTTATATAATATTATTATTAAATAAAATCACAATTTTGTACTGCTTATTTTTAAGAGATATTAAAAAAACTAAAAATATTTTTTTTTAATAAACATCGTTTGATCAAATAGTTACAAAATAATTTAATGAGGTACATATATTATATTTTACATTATTAAAGTTATTTTTTTCTTACTATTAAATTTTCTTTTAAATTTTATGTTTTTATGTTTGTGGAACTTAATAGAACCATAATCAAAATACCAAAGCAAATGTGAATTCTAATTTTTAAGATTATTTAAAATAATTTTTAGTTTTGATTCAATAACTAAAATGCATAAAGTTATTTAGAATTTATTGAATATTTTAATTATTGTAAATATTTTTATGTGTTCATGAGCTTTCAAAAATGTATCAGCTACTTGCAAATATAACTTCCTATTGATCATCTCTTTATTTTCTAACATTTTTTAAAACCATCAACATATAATTTGGTATATATTACGAAATACATGCACATTTGGCTTAATTATAAAAAAAACTAGATATTAACCCGCACATCCGTGCGGATATATTTATATTTTTAAATTAATATTTAAAATATAAAATCTGTTAAAAAGATATATATCTAATATCAACTTTATGTATATAATTTTTATTTTGAAACTTTATATATGTTGAAATTTGTTTGATGATATTGTACAAATCATATATTAATGAAGTATTTTTGTTTATTTATTTAAAATGCAACATCAATATTAATAGTTTAATTTTAAACATTAGTTTTAAATGAATTAATAAAAAAAATATTAGCTTCTTTGTTTTGAAATTTTATTCTTGAAATGTTTTTATGTGAAGAAATTAAATGATTTTTGTTATATTTTAAAAAATATTTTATTTAATATATTATATTTCAGTTTAATGTTTTTCTTTTTACTAAAAATATCAACATAAAATGTTACAACCAATAAAATATTATTTAGTTTTTTATATAAAAATTAAATTTAATAATTTAATAATTTAATATAAAATGTTACAACCAATATAATTTTATATTATATTATTTAAGAAATCAGTTTTTTATGTGTCGCTCTCACGTTAACTCTCACGATGGTTGATTACACTGCTACCCTTAATGAATTAATTTACATTTTTATTTAGTTTCCTTTTAAAAAAAATCCGAAACATATACACATATAATAAAAAAAGAATTTTTTATAAAGTTAAAAAAAAGAATTGAAAAACGAAAATATATGTATATATAATATGATTTCATAAAAAAAGGAAAGTTCACAAAATAGTAATATTAGATTTAAAAAATATTTCTAAATAACATAAAATATAATTTTAAGGTAATAAAATACTTTCCTTATATCTATATTTTCTTAGAGGAAAATTATAAATTTCTATATAATGTGATTTCATTAAAAATAGTTTACATAGATAATCTTGATATTAGAAAAAAAATTATTATTTTAAAATATAATGTTAAACAATACAAAAAATTCAAAGTAATAAAAATAATTTTATATATCTATATATTTTTCTTAGATGATTACAAAAATAATTAAGTAACATAAACTGATATAAGTTTAATTGTCTAAAATAGTTTAAAATTAGTAATATTGAAATGTTTTATTTATTTTTCTTATATTTAGTTGACTATAATATCTTTCAAGTACAGCAAAAAATATTGATAAATTATATTTGAATTATATAATATTATTATTAAATAAAATCATAATTTTTTACTGCTTATTTTTAAGAGATATTAAAAAAACTAAAAATATATTTTTTTAAATAAACATCGTTTGATCAAATAGTTACAAAATAATTTAATGAGGTACATATATTATATTTTATCATCATTAAAGTTATTTTTTCTTAATATTAAATTTGCTTTTAAATTTTATGTTTTATGTTTGTGGAACTTAATAGAGCCATAATCAAAATACCAAAGCAAATGTGAATTCTAATTTTTAGATTATTTAAAATAAATTTTAGTTTTGATTCAATAAATCAAATGCATAAAGTTATTTTGAATTTATTTAATATTTTAATTATTGTAAATATTGATATGTTTTCATGAGCTTTCAAAAATGTATCAGATACTTGCAAATATAACTTCCTATTGATCATCGCTTTATTTTCTAATATTTTTTAAAAACCATCAACATTTAATTTGGTAAATATTACGAAATACATGCACATTTGACTTAATTATAAAAAAAACTAGATACTAACCCGCATATCCGTGCGGATATATTTATATTTTTAAATTAATATTTAAAATATAAAATATGTTATAAAGCTATATATCTAATATCAATTTTATGTATATAATTTTTATTTTGAATATTTATATATGGTGAAATTTTTTTGATGATATTGTACAAATCATATATTAATGAAGTATTTTTGTTTATTTATTTAAAATGCAACATCAATATTAATAGTTTAATTTTAAACATTAGTTTTAAATGAATTAATAAAAAAAATATTAGCTTCTTTGTTTCGAAATTTTATTCTTGATATGTTTTTATGTGAATAAATTAAATGATTTTTGTTATATTTTAAAATATTATTTTATTTAATATATTATATTTCAGTTTAATATTTTTCTTTTTACTAAAAATATCAACATAAAATGTTACAACCAATAAAATATTATTTATTTTTTTATATAAAAATTTAATTTGATAATTGAAAAAGAATTGGGCTATACTATTTAATTTCAAAATTAGTTACTGGAATATATAAAATATGGTCTATATTAAATATGATAAATAGTCAAATGATAATTACCTAATGACGATATATTTATTTTTGGAGTTTTTGCAAAATTGACCTACAACTTAAAGTCAACACACAAAACTAACCTCTTTTTTTTTTGAAAATTGGTTTTGCCCTATTCACCCCACAAGTTCATATAATTTACGAAAATGCCATCAATTTTTTTTTTTTTCGAAAATGACATTTTTACTCTCTCACCCTCATCATCTTCAAGTAATTACAAGATTGTCATTGTCATCAATACCACAACCACCATGAACAACCAATTTGAAGCTCTTAATGCTCCCAAAATTGATCTACCCTTCTTCTTTTTCCATTCTTGTGAACTAAACACAACATATCTCTTACTTTCTCTCCACAATGAGCTAAAAAAACCCAAGATTTTGATTCTAAAATTTTTATGGTTCATAGAGTCATAGAAGCTAACGATTATGGGTGGGTGACTTTCGTTTGTGATTCTGTGTGCTTGGAGAAGCCTTATGTATGCTAAGGAACTTATCTCACCAATTTAAGGTATGACATCGAGTTTTTTTCCAGATCTGTTCATCAGACGACTTCCTTGGGAAGTCGTCTGGCTGTAGACGACTTACCTGGAAGTCTTCTGGCTGTAGACGACTTACCTGGAAATCGTCTGGTCAACGCAGAGGTTATTTTTGCAATTGACTTTGAAATCTGTAACCTGAGACGACTGAAAGTTAAGTCGTCTACTATTGTTTGGTTTCAAAAAAAATTCCAAAGAACCTAGACGACTTAAATTTCAGTCGTCATAGGTTAGTTTTGCATTTGACTGGATAATTTCAGAAGGTTGACTTCCCCAGACGACTTACATTTCAGTCGTCTGGCGAAAATTAAAATAATAATTTTTTTTAAAAGTAAACGACTTACAATTAAGTAGTCATAGGTTAGTTTTGCAATTGAAAAAAAAAACTTCAAGATTTAATTATACACAGACGACTTATAATTCAGTCGTCCACCAGACGACTTAATTGTAAGTCGTCCAGGATTTTTTTCCGAGATTCTGGTCAAACCTCGTAAATCCTGGACGACTTACATTTCTGTCGTCTCGTGGACGACTGAATTATAAGTCGTCTGTATATAATTAAATCTTGAAGTTTTTTTTTCAATTACATAACTAACCTATGACGACTTAACTGTAAGTCGTCTACTTTTAAAATAATATTATTATTTTAATTTTCATTAGACGACTGAAATGTAATTTGTCCAAAAAGTCAAACTTCTGAAATAATCCAGTCAAATGCAAAACTAACCTCTGACGACTGAAATGTAAGTCGTCTAGCTTTTTTGGAGTTTTTTTTTTAACCAAACAATAGTAGACGACTTAACTTCCAGTCGTCCGAAATAACAGATTTCAAAGTCAATTGCAAAAATAACCTCTGCGTTGACCAGACGACATATAGTTTAGTCGTCTAGACAACTTAGATTGAAGTCGTCCGCGTCTTCTCCGCTAGTTTTTAAGTCTTCTACGTTAGTTTTTGAATAACTTGTATTTTTAAGAGTGATAAGTAACTTCAAGATATGTAAAACTCATATTTACAAAATATGTTCTCTCCCTTAGTTTTATTAAATTTGACTAAGTTTTTCAACGCAAACTTATAAAAAATATGATATGCTTTGACTAGTTACTATTGTTTGTTTTCATTTTTAAGTATTATTGTTATAGACAATAATGATGACTATTGTTATGAGTTGGAAGAAGGGTTAAAATGCTTCTTAAAATGTTGTATCAATATGAAGCTACCAACATTCTTGTTTATTAAGATGAGAAAAAGGCCATTGGAGTTTATTATTGCATATGAGAGATCCAAAGATAAGAAAAAGGCTACTGAAGTCTATTATTTCATTGATTTGTAAATGTGTAAACACATTGTTAGCACATTTAATACATCTTGGAAAACATTATTACTGATTTTACAAAAAATTCACAACTAAAAGAGTAGACATACCATTCACAAAACAGACCACAAACAAAACTATTATAGATCATTCCTCTACAAAGACAAGCTTGGATTCCACTTGATATGAAGAAGAAAACTTTGTCAGAAGACTTCCAGGAAGTCCAGACGACTTTTAAGAAGTCCATACGACTTCCAGGAAATTCAAACGACTTTGTCAGAAGACTTTTAGGAACTTCAGACGACTTTACAGGAAGTCCAGACGACTTTTAGGAAGTCCAGACGACTTCCAGGAAGTCCAGACGACTTTGTCAGAAGACTTCCAAGAAGTCCAGATGACTTCCAGACGACTAACAGGTAAGTCGTCCCAGAAGTCTTCCAGATCTGAAAAACCTGCATATCAAATCCAGATCTGAAAAACCTGCATATCCAAAAACGTTCAAATGACTTAAAAATAGAGAAAATGAGTGGAAGATTAGATAAATCTACATTTATAGAACACACAAAATACATATCTAAAATTAATAGATCTACCTTTAAATTAGTGGAAGATGAGTACCATTTGATTAGAAACCTGCAAAAGAGATAGATTATTAAGAAATACATGAGACAAAACTGAAAAATTCATATAAAGTTTGGTGTTTTCAAGTCAAAAAGATTAGAGAGAGGTTGGAGAGTTTTAGAATGATGAACATTACATTTTTGTTGCAGCCATTTGAGAGGATGAGAGAGAATGTGTAAATTTTTCTTTATATAGGGAGACAAAAATCCAATTAGGTTAAATATTTTTGACTCTGACGACTTCCTGGACGACTTACATTTCAGTCGTCTGGTGAAGAAATTAAAACTGACGACTTACATGTAAGTCGTCCAGAAGAGTTTAATATTTTTAGCGGAAAATTAAATATTTTTAGCGGGAAACTAAAATAGAAGACTTTCCAGACGACTTACAAGTAAATCGTCTGGTTTAAATTATTTAAGCGGGAAAATAATTTTTTAAAAAAATTTTAGGCGGGAATATTTGGACGACTTACATGTAAGTCGTCTGTTTTAATTTCTTCACCAGACGACTGAAATGTAAGTCGTCCAGGAAGTCGTCTGAGTTAAAAATATTTAACCTAATTGGATAAAGTTTCGGTACGATGTGGACGGCTGAAATATACGTCGTCCGAGTAAATTATTCAACAGACGACTGAAATATAAGTCGTCCACACCCTAAACATAACCCCTAAACTTAATTATCTAATTAAACACTTCATAAAATCAAATCAAACTTGAAAAGTGTTTACTATATACACAGAAATTATAAACATATAGGTGAAAACTAATTTTGAAAAAAACATTTTAGTTA